>NW_027590595.1:0-195000 GCF_964213995.1 Mustelus asterias
GAGTCAAATCCAGACACTTCCTCCCCACCACCCAATGGACAGCAGCAATGTCAAAAAGCAGCTCACCATCACATTCTCAAGGGCAATATGTGATGGCTCACTCATGCTGGCCTTGCAGTTCAGGAGGGAGTTACTGGATTTGGCTCAGTGACAGTGAAGAAACGACATTATGGATTCCAGGTCAGGATGGTGTGTGATTCGGAGATGAACGTTCAGGTGGTGATGTTGTATTGTGTCTCATATCCTGGTCCTTGCAGGGTACTGATCGGAGGTGTGTAAGGTGCCATCACAGGAGGGAAATGCTCCTTCCCTGTGTTGTGTAGATAGCACACACTGCCAGTAAATTGCACAGAGGTGGACAGAGAGCATGTTTACCATGATATCTGAGTGGTTCACTAAGTTTGCTTTGCTTTTAAAGGCTCTGTACACGTGAAAGAGAGAGGGAAGGATATCACAGATGTGCACAGGGACAAAGAGAGAGGATCACTGATACACACAGGGACACAGAGAGAGATTAACACATACACACACAGTGACAGAAACAGAATTCACATGTGAACAAAGGTATGATGCTTGGGAATTATATTTGCACAGAGATAAGGGAGTGTGGGAGAATCACATTTACAGACAGGTGAGAGAGACATAATGCAACCGAGAGGCAAAGATGGATTGAGAGAAAAGCGAACGCAGCAAACCACAGGTACAGAGGGGAATTAGAGTGTCAACCCATCACATCTAATAATCATTAACCTCGTCCATCACCATTGTACAGGGACTGCAGTCTGTCCCACTAACATGATCCACTGCACGAACTCACCAAGACTCCTTCAACAGCACCTTCCTCACCAGTAAACACTATTCCTAGACAGAGCAGAAACTGAGAACATCACCAGCAGCATCACCTCCAATACACACACCATGCTGACTTGGAACGCTATCACTGTTCCATTGCTGTCACTGAGTCAAATCCAGACACTTCCTCCCCACCACCCAATGGACAGCAGCAATGTCAAAAAGCAGCTCACCATCACATTCTCAAGGGCAATATGTGATGGCTCACTCATGCTGGCCTTGCAGTTCAGGAGGGAGTTACTGGATTTGGCTCAGTGACAGTGAAGAAACGACATTATGGATTCCAGGTCAGGATGGTGTGTGATTCGGAGATGAACTTTCAGGTGGTGATGTTGTAATGTGTCTCATATCCTGGTCCTTGCAGGTTACTGATCGGAGGTGTGTAAGGAGCCATCACAGGAGGGAAATGCTCCTTCCCTGAGTTGTGTAGATAGCACACACTGCCAGTGAATTGCACAGAGGTGGACAGAGAGCATGTTTACCATGATATCTGAGTGGTTCACTAAGTTTGCTTTGCTTTTAAAGGCTCTGTACACGTGAACGAGAGAGGGAAGGATATCACAGATGTGCACAGGGACAAAGAGAGAGGATCACTGATACACACAGGGACACAGAGAGAGATTAACACATACACACACAGTGACAGAAACAGAATTCACATGTGAACAAAGGTATGATGCTTGGGAATTATATTTGCACAGAGATAAGGGAGTGTGGGAGAATCACATTTACAGACAGGTGAGAGAGACATAATGCAACCGAGAGGCAAAGATGGATTGAGAGAAAAGCGAACGCAGCAAACCACAGGTACAGAGGGGAATTAGAGTGTCAACCCATCACATCTAATAAACATTAACCTCGTCCATCACCATTGTACAGGGACTGCAGTCTGTCCCACTAACATGATCCACTGCACGAACTCACCAAGACTCCTTCAACAGCACCTTCCTAACCAGTAAACAGTATTCCTAGACAGAGCAGAAAGTGAGAACATCAGCAGCAGCATCACCTCCAATACACACACCATGCTGACTTGGAACGCTATCACTGTTCCATTGCTGTCACTGAGTCAAATCCAGACACTTCCTCCCCAACACCCAATGGACAGCAGCAATGTCAAAAAGCAGCTCACCATCACATTCTCAAGGGCAATATGTGATGGCTCAGTCCTGCTGGCCTTGCACTTCAGGAGGGAGTTACTGGATTTGACTCAGCGACAGTGAAGGAACGACAATATGGATTCCACGTCAGGATGGTGTGTGACTCGGAGATGAACTTTCAGGTGGTGATTGAACATAGAACATAGAACATAGAACATTACAGCGCAGAACAGGCCCTTCGGCCCACGATGTTGCACCGACCAGTTAAAAAAAAAAACTGTGACCCTCCAACCTAAACCAATTTCTTTTCGTCCATGAACCTATCTACGGATCTCTTAAACGCCCCCAAACTAGGCGCATTTACTACTGATGCTGGCAGGGCATTCCAATCCCTCACCACCCTCTGGGTAAAGAACCTACCCCTGACATCGGTTCTATAACTATCCCCCCTCAATTTAAAGCCATGCCCCCTCGTGCTGGATTTCTCCATCAGAGGAAAAAGGCTATCACTATCCACCCTATCTAAACCTCTAATCATCTTATATGTTTCAATAAGATCCCCTCTTAGCCGCCGCCTTTCCAGCGAAAACAATCCCAAATCCCTCAGCCTCTCCTCATAGGATCTCCCCTCCATACCAGGCAACATCCTGGTAAACCTCCTCTGCACCCTCTCCAAAGCCTCCACATCCTTCCTGTAATGTGGGGACCAGAACTGCACACAGTACTCCAAGTGCGGCCGCACCAGAGTTGTGTACAGTTGCAACATAACGCTACGACTCCTAAATTCAATCCCCCTACCAATAAACGCCAAGACACCATATGCCTTCTTAACAACCTTATCTACTTGATTCCCAACTTTCAGGGATCTATGCACACATACACCTAGATCCCTCTGCTCCTCCACACTATTCAAAGTCCTCCCGTTAGCCCTATACTCAACACATCTGTTATTCCTACCAAAGTGAATTACCTCACACTTCTCCGCATTAAACTCCATCCGCCACCTCTCGGCCCAACTTTGCAACCTGTCTAAGTCTTCCTGCAAACTACGACACCCTTCCTCACTGTCTACCACACCACCGACTTTGGTGTCATCAGCAAATTTGCTAATCCACCCAACTATACCCTCATCCAGATCATTAATAAATATTACAAACAGCAGTGGCCCCAAAACAGATCCCTGAGGTACACCACTTGTAACCGCACTCCATGATGAATATTTACTATCAACCACCACCCTCTGTTTCCTATCCGCTAGCCAATTCCTGATCCAATTTCCTAGATCACCCCCAATCCCATACATCTGCATTTTCTGCAGAAGCCTACCATGGTGAACCTTATCAAACGCCTTACTAAAATCCATATATACCACGTCCACTGCCCTGCCCCCATCCACCTCCTTGGTCACTTTCTCAAAAAACTCAATAAGGTTAGTAAGGCACGACCTACCTGCCACAAAACCATGCTGACTATCACCTATCAATTCATTACTCTCCAAATAACTATAAATCCTATCCCTTATAATTTTTTCCAACATCTTGCCGACAACAGAAGTGAGACTCACCGGTCTATAATTCCCGGGGATGTTGTAATGTGTCTCATATCCTGGTCCTTGCAGGTTACTGATCGGAGTTGTGTAAGGAGCCATCACAGGAGGGAAAATGCTCCTTCCCTGTGTTGTGTAGATAGTACACAATGGCAGAAAATTGCACAGATGTGGACAGCGAGCATGTTTACCATGATATCTGAGTGGTTCACTACGTTTGCTTTGCTTTTAAAGGAACTATACAGGTGAAAGAGAGAGGGAAAGAGATCACAGATGTGCACAGGGACACAGAGAGAGGGTCACAGATACACACGTGACAGAGAGAGATTAACACATACACACACAGTGACAGAACCAGAATTCACATGTGAACAAAGGTATGATGCTTGGGAATTATATTTGCACAGAGATAAGGGAGTGTGGGAGAATCACAGGTACAGACAGGTGAGAGAGACAGAATGCAACCGAGAGGCAAAGATGGATTGAGAGAAAAGCAAACACAGCAAACCACAGGTATTGAGGGGAATTGGAGTCACCCCACCCCAGACTATAAACATTAACCTCGTCCATCACCATTGTACAGGGATTGCAGTCTGTCCCACTAACAAGATCCACTGCAGTAATTCACTAAGACTCCTTCAACAGCACCTTCCTCACCAGTAAACACTATTCCTAGACAGAGCAGAAACTGAGAACATCACCAGCAGCATCACCTCCAATACACACACCATGCTGACTTGGAACGCTATCACTGTTCCATTGCTGTCACTGAGTCAAATCCAGACACTTCCTCCCCACCACCCAATGGACAGCAGCAATGTCAAAAAGCAGCTCACCATCACATTCTCAAGGGCAATATGTGATGGCTCACTCATGCTGGCCTTGCAGTTCAGGAGGGAGTTACTGGATTTGGCTCAGTGACAGTGAAGAAACGACATTATGGATTCCAGGTCAGGATGGTGTGTGATTCGGAGATGAACTTTCAGGTGGTGATGTTGTAATGTGTCTCATATCCTGGTCCTTGCAGGTTACTGATCGGAGGTGTGTAAGGAGCCATCACAGGAGGGAAATGCTCCTTCCCTGTGTTGTGTAGATAGCACACATTGCCAGTAAATTGCACAGAGGTGGACAGAGAGCATGTTTACCATGATATCTGAGTGGTTCACTAAGTTTGCTTTGCTTTTAAAGGCTCTGTACACGTGAAAGAGAGAGGGAAGGATATCACAGATGTGCACAGGGACAAAGAGAGAGGATCACTGATACACACAGGGACACAGAGAGAGATTAACACATACACACACAGTGACAGAAACAGAATTCACATGTGAACAAAGGTATGATGCTTGGGAATTATATTTGCACAGAGATAAGGGAGTGTGGGAGAATCACATTTACAGACAGGTGAGAGAGACATAATGCAACCGAGAGGCAAAGATGGATTGAGAGAAAAGCGAACGCAGCAAACCACAGGTACAGAGGGGAATTAGAGTGTCAACCCATCACATCTAATAATCATTAACCTCGTCCATCACCATTGTACAGGGACTGCAGTCTGTCCCACTAACATGATCCACTGCACGAACTCACCAAGACTCCTTCAACAGCACCTTCCTCACCAGTAAACACTATTCCTAGACAGAGCAGAAACTGAGAACATCACCAGCAGCATCACCTCCAATACACACACCATGCTGACTTGGAACGCTATCACTGTTCCATTGCTGTCACTGAGTCAAATCCAGACACTTCCTCCCCACCACCCAATGGACAGCAGCAATGTCAAAAAGCAGCTCACCATCACATTCTCAAGGGCAATATGTGATGGCTCACTCATGCTGGCCTTGCAGTTCAGGAGGGAGTTACTGGATTTGGCTCAGTGACAGTGAAGAAACGACATTATGGATTCCAGGTCAGGATGGTGTGTGATTCGGAGATGAACTTTCAGGTGGTGATGTTGTAATGTGTCTCATATCCTGGTCCTTGCAGGTTACTGATCGGAGGTGTGTAAGGAGCCATCACAGGAGGGAAATGCTCCTTCCCTGAGTTGTGTAGATAGCACACACTGCCAGTGAATTGCACAGAGGTGGACAGAGAGCATGTTTACCATGATATCTGAGTGGTTCACTAAGTTTGCTTTGCTTTTAAAGGCTCTGTACACGTGAACGAGAGAGGGAAGGATATCACAGATGTGCACAGGGACAAAGAGAGAGGATCACTGATACACACAGGGACACAGAGAGAGATTAACACATACACACACAGTGACAGAAACAGAATTCACATGTGAACAAAGGTATGATGCTTGGGAATTATATTTGCACAGAGATAAGGGAGTGTGGGAGAATCACATTTACAGACAGGTGAGAGAGACATAATGCAACCGAGAGGCAAAGATGGATTGAGAGAAAAGCGAACGCAGCAAACCACAGGTACAGAGGGGAATTAGAGTGTCAACCCATCACATCTAATAAACATTAACCTCGTCCATCACCATTGTACAGGGACTGCATTCTGTCCCACTAACATGATCCACTGCACGAACTCACCAAGACTCCTTCAACAGCACCTTCCTAACCAGTAAACAGTATTCCTAGACAGAGCAGAAAGTGAGAACATCAGCAGCAGCATCACCTCCAATACACACACCATGCTGACTTGGAACGCTATCACTGTTCCATTGCTGTCACTGAGTCAAATCCAGACACTTCCTCCCCAACACCCAATGGACAGCAGCAATGTCAAAAAGCAGCTCACCATCACATTCTCAAGGGCAATATGTGATGGCTCATTCCTGCTGGCCTTGCACTTCAGGAGGGAGTTACTGGATTTGACTCAGCGACAGTGAAGGAACGACAATATGGATTCCACGTCAGGATGGTGTGTGACTCGGAGATGAACTTTCAGGTGGTGATGTTGTAATGTGTCTCATATCCTGGTCCTTGCAGGTTACTGATCGGAGTTGTGTAAGGAGCCATCACAGGAGGGAAAATGCTCCTTCCCTGTGTTGTGTAGATAGTACACAATGGCAGAAAATTGCACAGATGTGGACAGCGAGCATGTTTACCATGATATCTGAGTGGTTCACTACGTTTGCTTTGCTTTTAAAGGAACTATACAGGTGAAAGAGAGAGGGAAAGAGATCACAGATGTGCACAGGGACACAGAGAGAGGGTCACAGATACACACGTGACAGAGAGAGATTAACACATACACACACAGTGACAGAACCAGAATTCACATGTGAACAAAGGTATGATGCTTGGGAATTATATTTGCACAGAGATAAGGGAGTGTGGGAGAATCACAGGTACAGACAGGTGAGAGAGACAGAATGCAACCGAGAGGCAAAGATGGATTGAGAGAAAAGCAAACACAGCAAACCACAGGTATTGAGGGGAATTGGAGTCACCCCACCCCAGACTATAAACATTAACCTCGTCCATCACCATTGTACAGGGATTGCAGTCTGTCCCACTAACAAGATCCACTGCAGTAATTCACTAAGACTCCTTCAACAGCACCTTCCTCACCAGTAAACACTATTCCTAGACAGAGCAGAAACTGAGAACATCACCAGCAGCATCACCTCCAATACACACACCATGCTGACTTGGAACGCTATCACTGTTCCATTGCTGTCACTGAGTCAAATCCAGACACTTCCTCCCCACCACCCAATGGACAGCAGCAATGTCAAAAAGCAGCTCACCATCACATTCTCAAGGGCAATATGTGATGGCTCACTCATGCTGGCCTTGCAGTTCAGGAGGGAGTTACTGGATTTGGCTCAGTGACAGTGAAGAAACGACATTATGGATTCCAGGTCAGGATGGTGTGTGATTCGGAGATGAACTTTCAGGTGGTGATGTTGTAATGTGTCTCATATCCTGGTCCTTGCAGGTTACTGATCGGAGGTGTGTAAGGAGCCATCACAGGAGGGAAATGCTCCTTCCCTGTGTTGTGTAGATAGCACACATTGCCAGTAAATTGCACAGAGGTGGACAGAGAGCATGTTTACCATGATATCTGAGTGGTTCACTAAGTTTGCTTTGCTTTTAAAGGCTCTGTACACGTGAAAGAGAGAGGGAAGGATATCACAGATGTGCACAGGGACAAAGAGAGAGGATCACTGATACACACAGGGACACAGAGAGAGATTAACACATACACACACAGTGACAGAAACAGAATTCACATGTGAACAAAGGTATGATGCTTGGGAATTATATTTGCACAGAGATAAGGGAGTGTGGGAGAATCACATTTACAGACAGGTGAGAGAGACATAATGCAACCGAGAGGCAAAGATGGATTGAGAGAAAAGCAAACACAGCAAACCACAGGTACAGAGGGGAATTAGAGTGTCAACCCATCACATTTATTAAACATTAACCTCCTCCATCACCATTGTACAGGGACTGCAGTCTGTCACACTAACAAGATCCGCTGCACAAACTCACCAAGACTCCTTTAACAGCACCTTCCTAACCAGTAAACACTATTCCGAGACAGCGCAGAAAGTGAGAACATCACCAGCAGCATCACCTCCAATACACACACCATGCTGACTTGGAACGCTATCACTGTTCCATTGCTGTCACTGAGTCAAATCCAAACACTTCCTCCCCAACACCCAATTGACAGCAGCAATGTCAAAAAGCAGCTCACCATCACATTCTCAAGGGCAATATGTGATGGCTCATTCCTGCTGGCCTTGCACTTCAGGAGGGAGTTACTGGATTTGACTCAGCGACAGTGAAGGAACGACAATATGGATTCCACGTCAGGATGGTGTGTGACTCGGAGATGAACTTTCAGGTGGTGATGTTGTAATGTGTCTCATATCCTGGTCCTTGCAGGTTACTGATCGGAGTTGTGTCAGGAGCCATCACAGGAGGGATAATGCCCCTTCCCTGTGTTGTGTAGATAGTACACAATGCCAGAAAATTGCACAGAGGTGGACAGCGAGCATGTTTACCATGATATCTGAGTGGTTCACTACGTTTGCTTTGCTTTTAAAGGCACTATACAGGTGAAAGAGAGAGGGAAAGAGATCACAGATGTGCACAGGGACACAGAGAGAGGGTCACAGATACACACGTGACACAGAGAGAGATTAACACATACACACACAGTGACAGAACCAGAATTCACATGTGAACAAAGGTATGATGCTTGGGAATTATATTTGCACAGAGATAAGGGAGTGTGGGAGAATCACAGGTACAGACAGGTGAGAGAGACAGAATGCAACCGAGAGGCAAAGATGGATTGAGAGAAAAGCAAACACAGCAAACCACAGGTATTGAGGGGAATTGGAGTCACCCCATCCTAGACTATAAACATTAACCTCGTCCATCACCATTGAACAGGGACTGCAGTCTGTCCCACTAACAAGATCCACTGCAGGAATTTACCAAGACTCCTTCAACAGCACCTTCCTAACCAGTAAACACTATTCCTAGACAGAGCAGAAACTGAGAACATCACCAGCAGCAACATCACCTCCAATACACACACCATGCTGACTTGGAACACTATCACTGTTCCATTGCTGTCACTGAGTCAAATCCAGACACTTCCTCCCCACCACCCAATGGACAGCAGCAATGTCAAAAAGCTGCTCACCATCACATTCTCAAGGGCAATATGTGATGGCTCACTCATGCTGGCCTTGCGGTTCAGGAGGGAGTTACTGGATTTGGCTCAGTGACAGTGAAGAAACGACAAGATGGATTCCAGGTCAGGATGGTGTGTGATTCGGAGATGAACTTTCAGGTGGTGATGTTGTAATGTGTCTCATATCCTGGTCCTTGCAGGTCACTGATCGGAGGTGTGTAAGGAGCCATCACAGGAGGGAAATGCTCCTTCCCTGTGTTGTGTAGATAGCACACACTGCCAGTAAATTGCACAGAGGTGGACAGAGAGCATGTTTACCATGATATTTGAGTGTATCACTAAGTTAGCTTTGCTTTTAAAGGCACTGGACACGTGAACGAGAGAGGGAAAGATATCACAGATGTGCACAGGGACAAAGAGAGAGGATCACTGATACACACAGGGACACAGAGAGAGAGATTAACACATACACACACAGTGACAGAACCAGAATTCACATGTGAACAAAGGTATGATGCTTGGGAATTATATTTGCACAGAGATAAGGGAGTGTGGGAGAATCACAGGTACAGACAGGTGAGAGAGACAGAATGCAACCGAGAGGCAAAGATGGATTGAGAGAAAAGCAAACACAGCAAACCACAGGTATTGAGGGGAATTGGAGTCACCCCATCCCAGACTATAAACATTAACGCCGTCCATCACCATTGTACAGCGACTGCAGTCTGTCCCACTAACAAGATCCACTGCAGTAATTCACTAAGACTCCTTCAACAGCACCTTCCTCACCAGTAAACACTATTCCTAGACAGAGCAGAAACTGAGAACATCACCAGCAGCATCACCTCCAATACACACACCATGCTGACTTGGAACGCTATCACTGTTCCATTGCTGTCACTGAGTCAAATCCAGACACTTCCTCCCCACCACCCAATGGACAGCAGCAATGTCAAAAAGCAGCTCACCATCACATTCTCAAGGGCAATATGTGATGGCTCACTCATGCTGGCCTTGCAGTTCAGGAGGGAGTTACTGGATTTGGCTCAGTGACAGTGAAGAAACGACATTATGGATTCCAGGTCAGGATGGTGTGTGATTCGGAGATGAACTTTCAGGTGGTGATGTTGTAATGTGTCTCATATCCTGGTCCTTGCAGGTTACTGATCGGAGGTGTGTAAGGAGCCATCACAGGAGGGAAATGCTCCTTCCCTGTGTTGTGTAGATAGCACACATTGCCAGTAAATTGCACAGAGGTGGACAGAGAGCATGTTTACCATGATATCTGAGTGGTTCACTAAGTTTGCTTTGCTTTTAAAGGCTCTGTACACGTGAAAGAGAGAGGGAAGGATATCACAGATGTGCACAGGGACAAAGAGAGAGGATCACTGATACACACAGGGACACAGAGAGAGATTAACACATACACACACAGTGACAGAAACAGAATTCACATGTGAACAAAGGTATGATGCTTGGGAATTATATTTGCACAGAGATAAGGGAGTGTGGGAGAATCACATTTACAGACAGGTGAGAGAGACATAATGCAACCGAGAGGCAAAGATGGATTGAGAGAAAAGCAAACACAGCAAACCACAGGTACAGAGGGGAATTAGAGTGTCAACCCATCACATTTATTAAACATTAACCTCCTCCATCACCATTGTACAGGGACTGCAGTCTGTCACACTAACAAGATCCGCTGCACAAACTCACCAAGACTCCTTCAACAGCACCTTCCTAACCAGTAAACACTATTCCGAGACAGCGCAGAAAGTGAGAACATCACCAGCAGCATCACCTCCAATACACACACCATGCTGACTTGGAACGCTATCACTGTTCCATTGCTGTCACTGAGTCAAATCCAAACACTTCCTCCCCAACACCCAATTGACAGCAGCAATGTCAAAAAGCAGCTCACCATCACATTCTCAAGGGCAATATGTGATGGCTCATTCCTGCTGGCCTTGCACTTCAGGAGGGAGTTACTGGATTTGACTCAGCGACAGTGAAGGAACGACAATATGGATTCCACGTCAGGATGGTGTGTGACTCGGAGATGAACTTTCAGGTGGTGATGTTGTAATGTGTCTCATATCCTGGTCCTTGCAGGTTACTGATCGGAGTTGTGTCAGGAGCCATCACAGGAGGGATAATGCCCCTTCCCTGTGTTGTGTAGATAGTACACAATGCCAGAAAATTGCACAGAGGTGGACAGCGAGCATGTTTACCATGATATCTGAGTGGTTCACTACGTTTGCTTTGCTTTTAAAGGCACTATACAGGTGAAAGAGAGAGGGAAAGAGATCACAGATGTGCACAGGGACACAGAGAGAGGGTCACAGATACACACGTGACACAGAGAGAGATTAACACATACACACACAGTGACAGAACCAGAATTCACATGTGAACAAAGGTATGATGCTTGGGAATTATATTTGCACAGAGATAAGGGAGTGTGGGAGAATCACAGGTACAGACAGGTGAGAGAGACAGAATGCAACCGAGAGGCAAAGATGGATTGAGAGAAAAGCAAACACAGCAAACCACAGGTATTGAGGGGAATTGGAGTCACCCCATCCTAGACTATAAACATTAACCTCGTCCATCACCATTGTACAGGGACTGCAGTCTGTCCCACTAACAAGATCCACTGCAGGAATTTACCAAGACTCCTTCAACAGCACCTTCCTAACCAGTAAACACTATTCCTAGACAGAGCAGAAACTGAGAACATCACCAGCAGCAACATCACCTCCAATACACACACCATGCTGACTTGGAACACTATCACTGTTCCATTGCTGTCACTGAGTCAAATCCAGACACTTCCTCCCCACCACCCAATGGACAGCAGCAATGTCAAAAAGCTGCTCACCATCACATTCTCAAGGGCAATATGTGATGGCTCACTCATGCTGGCCTTGCGGTTCAGGAGGGAGTTACTGGATTTGGCTCAGTGACAGTGAAGAAACGACAAGATGGATTCCAGGTCAGGATGGTGTGTGATTCGGAGATGAACTTTCAGGTGGTGATGTTGTAATGTGTCTCATATCCTGGTCCTTGCAGGTCACTGATCGGAGGTGTGTAAGGAGCCATCACAGGAGGGAAATGCTCCTTCCCTGTGTTGTGTAGATAGCACACACTGCCAGTAAATTGCACAGAGGTGGACAGAGAGCATGTTTACCATGATATTTGAGTGTATCACTAAGTTAGCTTTGCTTTTAAAGGCACTGGACACGTGAACGAGAGAGGGAAAGATATCACAGATGTGCACAGGGACAAAGAGAGAGGATCACTGATACACACAGGGACACAGAGAGAGAGATTAACACATACACACACAGTGACAGAACCAGAATTCACATGTGAACAAAGGTATGATGCTTGGGAATTATATTTGCACAGAGATAAGGGAGTGTGGGAGAATCACAGGTACAGACAGGTGAGAGAGACAGAATGCAACCGAGAGGCAAAGATGGATTGAGAGAAAAGCAAACACAGCAAACCACAGGTATTGAGGGGAATTGGAGTCACCCCATCCCAGACTATAAACATTAACGCCGTCCATCACCATTGTACAGCGACTGCAGTCTGTCCCACTAACAAGATCCACTGCAGGAATTCACCAAGACTCCTTCAACAGCACCTTCCTAACCAGTAAACACTATTCCTAGACAGAGCAGAAACTGAGAACATCACCAGCAGCAACATCACCTCCAATACACACACCATGCTGACTTGGAACGCTTTCACTGTGCCATTGCTGTCACTGAGTCAAATCCAGACACTTCCTCCCCAACACCCAATTGAGAGCAGCAATGTCAAAAAGCAGCTCACCATCACATTCTCAAGGGCAATATGTGATGGCTCACTCATGCTGGCCTTGCAGTTCAGGAGGGAGTTACTGGATTTGACTCAGCGACAGTGAAGGAACGACAATATGGATTCCAGGTCAGGATGGTGTGTGACTCGGAGATGAACTTTCAGGTGGTGATGTTGTAATGTGTCTCATATCCTGGTCCTTGCAGGTTACTGATAGGAGGTGTGTAAGGAGCCATGACAGGAGGGAAAATGCTCCTTCCCTGTGTTGTGTGGATAGTACACACTGCCAGAAAATTGCACAGAGGTGGACAGCGAGCATGTTTACCATGATATCTGAGTGGTTCACTACGTTTGCTTTGCTTTTAAAGGCACAATACAGGTGAAAGAGAGAGGGAAAGAGATCACAGATGTGCAAAGGGACACAGAGAGAGGGTCACAGATACACACTTGACACAGAGAGAGATTAACACATACACACACAGTGACAGAACCAGAATTCACATGTGAACAAAGGTATGATGCTTGGGAATTATATTTGCACAGAGATAAGGGAGTGTGGGAGAATCACAGGTACAGACAGGTGAGAGAGACAGAATGCAACCGAGAGGCAAAGATGGATTGAGAGAAAAGCAAACACAGCAAACCACAGGTATTGAGGGGAATTGGAGTCACCCCATCCCAGACTATAAACATTAACCTCGTCCATCACCATTGTACAGGGACTGCAGTCTGTCCCACTAACAAGATCCACTGCAGGAATTCACCAAGACTCCTTCAACAGCACCTTCCTAACCAGTAAACACTATTCCTAGACAGAGCAGAAACTGAGAACATCACCAGCAGCAACATCACCTCCAATACACACACCATGCTGACTTGGAACGCTATCACTGTTCCATTGCTGTCACTGAGTCAAATCCAGACACTTCCTCCCCACCACCCAATGGACAGCAGCAATGTCAAAAAGCTGCTCACCATCACATTCTCAAGGGCAATATGTGATGGCTCATTCCTGCTGGCCTTGCAGTTCAGGAGGGAGTTAATGGATTTGACTCAGCGACAGTGAAGGAACGACAATATGGATTCCACGTCAGGCTTGTGTGTGACTCGGAGATGAACTTTCAGGTGGTGATGTTGTAATGTGTCTCATATCCTGGTCCTTGCAGGTTACTGATCGGAGGTGTGTAAGGTGCCATCACAGAAGGGAAATGCTCCTTCCCTGTGTTGTGTAGATAGCACACACTGCCAGTAAATTGCACAGAGGTGGACAGAGAGCATGTTTACCATGATATCTGAGTGGTTCACTAAATTTGCTTTGCTTTTAAAGGCTCTGTACACGTGAAAGAGAGGGAAAGATATCACAGATGTGCACAGGGACAAAGAGAGAGGATCACTGATATACACAGGGACACAGAGAGAGATTAACACATACACACACAGTGACAGAAACAGAATTCACATGTGAACAAAGGTATGATGCTTGGGAATTATATTTGCACAGAGATAAGGGAGTGTGGGAGAATCACATTTACAGACAGGTGAGAGAGACATAATGCAACCGAGAGGCAAAGATGGATTGAGAGAAAAGCAAACACAGCAAACCACAGGTACAGAGGGGAATTAGAGTGTCAACCCATCACATTTATTAAACATTAACCTCCTCCATCACCATTGTACAGGGACTGCAGTCTGTCCCACTAACAAGATCCACTGCACGAACTCACCAAGACTCCTTCAACAGCACCTTCCTAACCAGTAAACACTATTCCTAGACAGAGCAGAAACTGAGAACATCACCAGCAGCATCACCTCCAATACACACACCATGCTGACTTGGAACGCTTTCACTGTTCCATTGCTGTCACTGAGTCATATCCAGACACTTCCTCCCCAACACCCAATGGACAGCAGCAATGTCAAAAAGCAGCTCACCATCACATTCTCAAGGGCAATATGTGATGGCGCATTCCTGCTGGCCTTGCAGTTCAGGAGGGAGTTACTGGATTTGACTCAGCGACAGTGAAGGAACGACAATATGGATTCCAGGTCAGGATGGTGTGTGACTCGGAGATGAACTTTCAGGTGGTGATGTTGTAATGTGTCTCATATCCTGGTCCTTGCAGGTTACTGATCGGAGGTGTGTAAGGAGCCATCACAGGAGGGAAAATGCTCCTTCCCTGTGTTGTGTAGATAGTACACAATGCCAGAAAATTGCACAGAGGTGGACAGCGAGCATGTTTACCATGATATCTGAGTGGTTCACTACGTTTGCGTTGCTTTTAAAGGCACTATACAGGTGAAAGAGAGAGGGAAAGAGATCACAGATGTGCACAGGGACACAGAGAGAGGGTCATAGATACACACGTGACACAGAGAGAGATTAACACATACACACACAGTGACAGAACCAGAATTCACATGTGAACAAAGGTATGATGCTTGGGAATTATATTTGCACAGAGATAAGGGAGTGTGGGAGAATCACAGGTACAGACAGGTGAGAGAGACAGAATGCAACCGAGAGGCAAAGATGGATTGAGAGAAAAGCAAACACAGCAAACCACAGGTATTGAGGGGAATTGGAGTCACCCCATCCCAGACTATAAACATTAACCTCGTCCATCACCATTGTACAGGGATTGCAGTCTGTCCCACTAACAAGATCCACTGCAGTAATTCACCAAGACTCCTTCAACAGCACCTTCCTAACCAGTAAACACTATTCCTAGACAGAGCAGAAACTGAGAACATCACCAGCAGCATCACCTCCAATACACACACCATGCTGACTTGGAACGCTATCACTGTTCCATTGCTGTCACTGAGTCAAATCCAGACACTTCCTCCCCACCACCCAATGGACAGCAGCAATGTCAAAAAGCAGCTCACCATCACATTCTCAAGGGCAATATGTGATGGCTCACTCATGCTGGCCTTGCAGTTCAGGAGGGAGTTACTGGATTTGGCTCAGTGACAGTGAAGAAACGACATTATGGATTCCAGGTCAGGATGGTGTGTGATTCGGAGATGAACGTTCAGGTGGTGATGTTGTAATGTGTCTCATATCCTGGTCCTTGCAGGTTACTGATCGGAGGTGTGTAAGGTGCCATCACAGGAGGGAAATGCTCCTTCCCTGTGTTGTGTAGATAGCACACACTGCCAGTAAATTGCACAGAGGTGGACAGAGAGCATGTTTACCATGATATCTGAGTGGTTCACTAAGTTTGATTGCTTTTAAAGGCTCTGTACACGTGAAAGAGAGAGGGAAGGATATCACAGATGTGCACAGGGACAAAGAGAGAGGATCACTGATACACACAGGGACACAGAGAGAGATTAACACATACACACACAGTGACAGAAACAGAATTCACATGTGAACAAAGGTATGATGCTTGGGAATTATATTTGCACAGAGATAAGGGAGTGTGGGAGAATCACATTTACAGACAGGTGAGAGAGACATAATGCAACCGAGAGGCAAAGATGGATTGAGAGAAAAGCAAACACAGCAAACCACAGGTACAGAGGGGAATTAGAGTATCAACCCATCACATTTATTAAACATTAACCTCCTCCATCACCATTGTACAGGGACTGCAGTCTGTCCCACTAACAAGATCCACTGCACGAACTCACCAAGACTCCTTCAACAGCACCTTCCTAACCAGTAAACACTATTCCTAGACAGAGCAGAAACTGAGAACATCACCAGCAGCATCACCTCCAATACACACACCATGCTGACTTGGAACGCTTTCACTGTTCCATTGCTGTCACTGAGTCATATCCAGACACTTCCTCCCCAACACCCAATGGACAGCAGCAATGTCAAAAAGCAGCTCACCATCACATTCTCAAGGGCAATATGTGATGGCGCATTCCTGCTGGCCTTGCAGTTCAGGAGGGAGTTACTGGATTTGACTCAGCGACAGTGAAGGAACGACAATATGGATTCCAGGTCAGGATGGTGTGTGACTCGGAGATGAACTTTCAGGTGGTGATGTTGTAATGTGTCTCATATCCTGGTCCTTGCAGGTTACTGATCGGAGGTGTGTAAGGAGCCATCACAGGAGGGAAAATGCTCCTTCCCTGTGTTGTGTAGATAGTACACAATGCCAGAAAACTGCACAGAGGTGGACAGCGAGCATGTTTACCATGATATCTGAGTGGTTCACTACGTTTGCGTTGCTTTTAAAGGCACTATACAGGTGAAAGAGAGAGGGAAAGAGATCACAGATGTGCACAGGGACACAGAGAGAGGGTCATAGATACACACGTGACACAGAGCGAGATTAACACATACACACACAGTGACAGAACCAGAATTCACATGTGAACAAAGGTATGATGCTTGGGAATTATATTTGCACAGAGATAAGGGAGTGTGGGAGAATCACAGGTACAGACAGGTGAGAGAGACAGAATGCAACCGAGAGGCAAAGATGGATTGAGAGAAAACCAAACACAGCAAACCACAGGTATTGAGGGGAATTGGAGTCACCCCATCCCAGACTATAAACATTAACCTCGTCCATCACCATTGTACAGGGACTGCAGTCTGTCCCACTAACAAGATCCACTGCAGGAATTCACCAAGACTCCTTCAACAGCACCTTCCTAACCAGTAATCACTATTCCTAGACAGAGCAGAAACTGAGAACATCACCAGCAGCATCACCTCCAATACACACAACATGCTGACTTGGAACGCGATCACTGTTCCATTGCTGTCACTGAGTCAAATCCAGACACTTCCTCCCCACCACCCAATGGACAGCAGCAATGTCAAAAAGCAGCTCACCATCACATTCTCAAGGGCAATATGTGATGGCTCACTCATGCTGGCCTTGCAGTTCAGGAGGGAGTTACTGGATTTGGCTCAGTGACAGTGAAGAAACGACATTATGGATTCCAGGTCAGGATGGTGTGTGATTCGGAGATGAACTTTCAGGTGGTGATGTTGTAATGTGTCTCATATCCTGGTCCTTGCAGGTTACTGATCGGAGGTGTGTAAGGAGCCATCACAGGAGGGAAATGCTCCTTCCCTGTGTTGTGTAGATAGCACACACTGCCAGTAAATTGCACAGAGGTGGACAGAGAGCATGTTTACCATGATATTTGAGTGGTTCACTAAGTTTGCTTTGCTTTCAAAGGCTCTGTACACGTGAAAGAGAGAGGGAAGGATATCACAGATGTGCACAGGGACAAAGAGAGAGGATCACTGATACACACAGGGACACAGAGAGAGATTAACACATACACACACAGTGACAGAAACAGAATTCACATGTGAACAAAGGTATGATGCTTGGGAATTATATTTGCACAGAGATAAGGGAGTGTGGGAGAATCACATTTACAGACAGGTGAGAGAGACATAATGCAACCGAGAGGCAAAGATGGATTGAGAGAAAAGCGAACGCAGCAAACCACAGGTACAGAGGGGAATTAGAGTGTCAACCCATCACATCTAATAATCATTAACCTCGTCCATCACCATTGTACAGGGACTGCAGTCTGTCCCACTAACATGATCCACTGCACGAACTCACCAAGACTCCTTCAACAGCACCTTCCTAACCAGTAAACACTATTCCTAGACAGAGCAGAAACTGAGAACATCACCAGCAGCATCACCTCCAATACACACACCATGCTGACTTGGAACGCTATCACTGTTCCATTGCTGTCACTGAGTCAAATCCAGACACTTCCTCCCCACCACCCAATGGACAGCAGCAATGTCAAAAAGCAGCTCACCATCACATTCTCAAGGGCAATATGTGATGGCTCACTCATGCTGGCCTTGCAGTTCAGGAGGGAGTTACTGGATTTGGCTCAGTGACAGTGAAGAAACGACATTATGGATTCCAGGTCAGGATGGTGTGTGATTCGGAGATGAACTTTCAGGTGGTGATGTTGTAATGTGTCTCATATCCTGGACCTTGCAGGTTACTGATCGGAGGTGTGTAAGGAGCCATCACAGGAGGGAAATGCTCCTTCCCTGTGTTGTGTAGATAGCACACACTGCCAGTGAATTGCACAGAGGTGGACAGAGAGCATGTTTACCATGATATCTGAGTGGTTCACTAAGTTTGCTTTGCTTTTAAAGGCTCTGTACACGTGAACGGGAGAGGGAAGGATATCACAGATGTGCACAGGGACAAAGAGAGAGGATCACTGATACACACAGGGACACAGAGAGAGATTAACACATACACACACAGTGACAGAAACAGAATTCACATGTGAACAAAGGTATGATGCTTGGGAATTATATTTGCACAGAGATAAGGGAGTGTGGGAGAATCACATTTACAGACAGGTGAGAGAGACATAATGCAACCGAGAGGCAAAGATGGATTGAGAGAAAAGCGAACGCAGCAAACCACAGGTACAGAGGGGAATTAGAGTGTCAACCCATCACATCTAATAAACATTAACCTCGTCCATCACCATTGTACAGGGACTGCAGTCTGTCCCACTAACATGATCCACTGCACGAACTCACCAAGACTCCTTCAACAGCACCTTCCTAACCAGTAAACACTATTCCTAGACAGAGCAGAAAGTGAGAACATCAGCAGCAGCATCACCTCCAATACACACACCATGCTGACTTGGAACGCTATCACTGTTCCATTGCTGTCACTGAGTCAAATCCAGACACTTCCTCCCCAACACCCAATGGACAGCAGCAATGTCAAAAAGCAGCTCACCATCACATTCTCAAGGGCAATATGTGATGGCTCATTCCTGCTGGCCTTGCACTTCAGGAGGGAGTTACTGGATTTGACTCAGCGACAGTGAAGGAACGACAATATGGATTCCACGTCAGGATGGTGTGTGACTCGGAGATGAACTTTCAGGTGGTGATGTTGTAATGTGTCTCATATCCTGGACCTTGCAGGTTACTGATCGGAGTTGTGTAAGGAGCCATCACAGGAGGGAAAATGCTCCTTCCCTGTGTTGTGTAGATAGTACACAATGGCAGAAAATTGCACAGATGTGGACAGCGAGCATGTTTACCATGATATCTGAGTGGTTCACTACGTTTGCTTTGCTTTTAAAGGAACTATACAGGTGAAAGAGAGAGGGAAAGAGATCACAGATGTGCACAGGGACACAGAGAGAGGGTCACAGATACACACGTGACAGAGAGAGATTAACACATACACACACAGTGACAGAACCAGAATTCACATGTGAACAAAGGTATGATGCTTGGGAATTATATTTGCACAGAGATAAGGGAGTGTGGGAGAATCACAGGTACAGACAGGTGAGAGAGACAGAATGCAACCGAGAGGCAAAGATGGATTGAGAGAAAAGCAAACACAGCAAACCACAGGTATTGAGGGGAATTGGAGTCACCCCATCCCAGACTATAAACATTAACCTCGTCCATCACCATTGTACAGGGATTGCAGTCTGTCCCACTAACAAGATCCACTGCAGTAATTCACTAAGACTCCTTCAACAGCACCTTCCTCACCAGTAAACACTATTCCTAGACAGAGCAGAAACTGAGAACATCACCAGCAGCATCACCTCCAATACACACACCATGCTGACTTGGAACGCTATCACTGTTCCATTGCTGTCACTGAGTCAAATCCAGACACTTCCTCCCCACCACCCAATGGACAGCAGCAATGTCAAAAAGCAGCTCACCATCACATTCTCAAGGGCAATATGTGATGGCTCACTCATGCTGGCCTTGCAGTTCAGGAGGGAGTTACTGGATTTGGCTCAGTGACAGTGAAGAAACGACATTATGGATTCCAGGTCAGGATGGTGTGTGATTCGGAGATGAACGTTCAGGTGGTGATGTTGTAATGTGTCTCATATCCTGGTCCTTGCAGGTTACTGATCGGAGGTGTGTAAGGTGCCATCACAGGAGGGAAATGCTCCTTCCCTGTGTTGTGTAGATAGCACACACTGCCAGTAAATTGCACAGAGGTGGACAGAGAGCATGTTTACCATGATATCTGAGTGGTTCACTAAGTTTGATTGCTTTTAAAGGCTCTGTACACGTGAAAGAGAGAGGGAAGGATATCACAGATGTGCACAGGGACAAAGAGAGAGGATCACTGATACACACAGGGACACAGAGAGAGATTAACACATACACACACAGTGACAGAAACAGAATTCACATGTGAACAAAGGTATGATGCTTGGGAATTATATTTGCACAGAGATAAGGGAGTGTGGGAGAATCACATTTACAGACAGGTGAGAGAGACATAATGCAACCGAGAGGCAAAGATGGATTGAGAGAAAAGCGAACGCAGCAAACCACAGGTACAGAGGGGAATTAGAGTGTCAACCCATCACATCTAATAATCATTAACCTCGTCCATCACCATTGTACAGGGACTGCAGTCTGTCCCACTAACATGATCCACTGCACGAACTCACCAAGACTCCTTCAACAGCACCTTCCTAACCAGTAAACACTATTCCTAGACAGAGCAGAAACTGAGAACATCACCAGCAGCATCACCTCCAATACACACACCATGCTGACTTGGAACGCTATCACTGTTCCATTGCTGTCACTGAGTCAAATCCAGACACTTCCTCCCCACCACCCAATGGACAGCAGCAATGTCAAAAAGCAGCTCACCATCACATTCTCAAGGGCAATATGTGATGGCTCACTCATGCTGGCCTTGCAGTTCAGGAGGGAGTTACTGGATTTGGCTCAGTGACAGTGAAGAAACGACATTATGGATTCCAGGTCAGGATGGTGTGTGATTCGGAGATGAACTTTCAGGTGGTGATGTTGTAATGTGTCTCATATCCTGGACCTTGCAGGTTACTGATCGGAGGTGTGTAAGGAGCCATCACAGGAGGGAAATGCTCCTTCCCTGTGTTGTGTAGATAGCACACACTGCCAGTGAATTGCACAGAGGTGGACAGAGAGCATGTTTACCATGATATCTGAGTGGTTCACTAAGTTTGCTTTGCTTTTAAAGGCTCTGTACACGTGAACGGGAGAGGGAAGGATATCACAGATGTGCACAGGGACAAAGAGAGAGGATCACTGATACACACAGGGACACAGAGAGAGATTAACACATACACACACAGTGACAGAAACAGAATTCACATGTGAACAAAGGTATGATGCTTGGGAATTATATTTGCACAGAGATAAGGGAGTGTGGGAGAATCACATTTACAGACAGGTGAGAGAGACATAATGCAACCGAGAGGCAAAGATGGATTGAGAGAAAAGCGAACGCAGCAAACCACAGGTACAGAGGGGAATTAGAGTGTCAACCCATCACATCTAATAAACATTAACCTCGTCCATCACCATTGTACAGGGACTGCAGTCTGTCCCACTAACATGATCCACTGCACGAACTCACCAAGACTCCTTCAACAGCACCTTCCTAACCAGTAAACAGTATTCCGAGACAGAGCAGAAAGTGAGAACATCAGCAGCAGCATCACCTCCAATACACACACCATGCTGACTTGGAACGCTATCACTGTTCCATTGCTGTCACTGAGTCAAATCCAGACACTTCCTCCCCAACACCCAATGGACAGCAGCAATGTCAAAAAGCAGCTCACCATCACATTCTCAAGGGCAATATGTGATGGCTCATTCCTGCTGGCCTTGCACTTCAGGAGGGAGTTACTGGATTTGACTCAGCGACAGTGAAGGAACGACAATATGGATTCCACGTCAGGATGGTGTGTGACTCGGAGATGAACTTTCAGGTGGTGATGTTGTAATGTGTCTCATATCCTGGACCTTGCAGGTTACTGATCGGAGTTGTGTAAGGAGCCATCACAGGAGGGAAAATGCTCCTTCCCTGTGTTGTGTAGATAGTACACAATGGCAGAAAATTGCACAGATGTGGACAGCGAGCATGTTTACCATGATATCTGAGTGGTTCACTACGTTTGCTTTGCTTTTAAAGGAACTATACAGGTGAAAGAGAGAGGGAAAGAGATCACAGATGTGCACAGGGACACAGAGAGAGGGTCACAGATACACACGTGACAGAGAGAGATTAACACATACACACACAGTGACAGAACCAGAATTCACATGTGAACAAAGGTATGATGCTTGGGAATTATATTTGCACAGAGATAAGGGAGTGTGGGAGAATCACAGGTACAGACAGGTGAGAGAGACAGAATGCAACCGAGAGGCAAAGATGGATTGAGAGAAAAGCAAACACAGCAAACCACAGGTATTGAGGGGAATTGGAGTCACCCCATCCCAGACTATAAACATTAACCTCGTCCATCACCATTGTACAGGGATTGCAGTCTGTCCCACTAACAAGATCCACTGCAGTAATTCACTAAGACTCCTTCAACAGCACCTTCCTCACCAGTAAACACTATTCCTAGACAGAGCAGAAACTGAGAACATCACCAGCAGCATCACCTCCAATACACACACCATGCTGACTTGGAACGCTATCACTGTTCCATTGCTGTCACTGAGTCAAATCCAGACACTTCCTCCCCACCACCCAATGGACAGCAGCAATGTCAAAAAGCAGCTCACCATCACATTCTCAAGGGCAATATGTGATGGCTCACTCATGCTGGCCTTGCAGTTCAGGAGGGAGTTACCGGATTTGGCTCAGTGACAGTGAAGAAACGACATTATGGATTCCAGGTCAGGATGGTGTGTGATTCGGAGATGAACTTTCAGGTGGTGATGTTGTAATGTGTCTCATATCCTGGTCCTTGCAGGTTACTGATCGGAGGTGTGTAAGGAGCCATCACAGGAAGGAAATGCTCCTTCCCTGTGTTGTGTAGATAGCACACACTGCCAGTAAATTGCACAGAGGTGGACAGAGAGCATGTTTACCATGATATCTGAGTGGTTCACTAAGTTTGCTTTGCTTTTAAAGGCTCTGTACACGTGAAAGAGAGAGGGAAGGATATCACAGATGTGCACAGGGACAAAGAGAGAGGATCACTGATACACACAAGGACACAGAGAGAGATTAACACATACACACACAGTGACAGAAACAGAATTCACATGTGAACAAAGGTATGATGCTTGGGAATTATATTTGCACAGAGATAAGGGAGTGTGGGAGAATCACATTTACAGACAGGTGAGAGAGACATAATGCAACCGAGAGGCAAAGATGGATTGAGAGAAAAGCAAACACAGCAAACCACAGGTATTGAGGGGAATTGGAGTCACCCCATCCCAGACTATAAACATTAACCTCGTCCATCACCATTGTACAGGGACTGCAGTCTGTCCCACTAACAAGATCCACTGCAGGAATTCACCAAGACTCCTTCAACAGCACCTTCCTAACCAGTAAACACTATTCCTAGACAGAGCAGAAACTGAGAACATCACCAGCAGCAACATCACCTCCAATACACACACCATGCTGACTTGGAACGCTATCACTGTTCCATTGCTGTCACTGAGTCAAATCCAGACACTTCCTCCCCACCACCCAATGGACAGCAACAATGTCAAAAAGCTGCTCACCATCACATTCTCAAGGGCAATATGTGATGGCTCACTCATGCTGGCCTTGCGGTTCAGTAGGGAGTTACTAGATTTGGCTCAGTGACAGTGAAGAAACGACAATATGGATTCCAGGTCAGGATGGTGTGTGACTCGGATATGAACTTTCAGGTGGTGATGTTGTAATGTGTCTCATATCCTGGTCCTTGCAGGTTACTGATCGGAGGTGTGTAAGGAGCCATCACAGGAGGGAAATGCCCCTTCCCTGTGTTGTGTAGATAGCACACACTGCCAGTAAATTGCACAGAGGTGGACAGAGAGCATGTTTACCATGATATTTGAGTGGTTCACTAAGTTAGCTTTGCTTTTAAAGGCTCTGTACACGTGAACGAGAGGGGGAAGGATATCACAGATGTGCACGGGGACAAAGAGAGAGGATCACTGATACACACAGGGACACAGAGAGTGATTAACACATACACACACAGTGACAGAAACAGAATTCACATGTGAACAAAGGTATGATGCTTGGGAATTATATTTGCACAGAGATAAGGGAGTGTGGGAGAATCACATTTACAGACAGGTGAGAGAGACATAATGCAACCGAGAGGCAAAGATGGATTGAGAGAAAAGCAAACACAGCAAACCACAGGTACAGAGGGGAATTAGAGTGTCAACCCATCACATCGAATAAACATTAACCTCCTCCATCACCATTGTACAGGGACTGCAGTCTGTCACACTAACAAGATCCACTGCACGAACTCACCAAGACTCCTTCAACAGCACCTTCCTAACCATAAACACTATTCCGAGACAGAGCAGAAAGTGAGAACATCAGCAGCAGCATCACCTCCAATACACACACCATGCTGACTTGGAACGCTATCACTGTTCCATTGCTGTCACTGAGTCAAATCCAGACACTTCCTCCCCAACACCCAATGGACAGCAGCAATGTCAAAAAGCAGCTCACCATCACATTCTCAAGGGCAATATGTGATGGCGCATTCCTGCTGGCCTTGCAGTTCAGGAGGGAGTTACTGGATTTGCCTCAGCGACAGTGAAGGAACGACTATATAGATTCCACATCAGGATGGTGTGTGATTCGGAGATGAACTTTCCGGTGGTGACGTTGTAATGTTTCTCACATCCTTGTCCTTCCAGTTTACAAATTGGAGGTGTGTATGGAGCCGTCACAGAAGGGAAGTGCTTCTTTCCTGCAGTTTGTGGACAGGACACACTGCTGGAAAACTGCGCAGAGGTGGAAAGAGGGAATGTTAAAGGCGATATCCGAGTCATTCATTCAGTTATCTTTGCTTTTAAAGACACTGTTCAGGGACAGAAAGGGAAAGACAAACACAGATACACACAGTAACGCAGAGAAAATCACAGATACACACGGTGACACAGAGAGAGAAAATCACATATACACACCTGCGCACACACAGAGAGAGAATCACAGATACACCCAGGGACACAGAGAGAGAATCACAGATACACACAGGGACACACAGAGAGAGAATCACAGATACACACAGGAACACAGAGGGAGAATCACAGAATCACACAGGGACACACAGATATACACAGGGACACAGGGAAAGAATCATAGATACACAAGGGACACAGAGAGAGAATCATAGATACAGACAGGGACACACAGAGAGAATCACAGATACACACAGGAACACAGAAAGAGTCACAGATACACACAGGGAGACAGAGAGAGAGAATTACATATACACACAGAGACACTGAGAAAGAATCAGAGATACACACACGGACACAGCGAGAAAATCATTGATGCACACAGGGTCATCGAGAGAATCACAGATACACACAGGAACAGAGAGAAAGAATCAGAGATACACACAGAGACACAGAGAGAATCGAAGGTAAACAAACCGATTGTGAAATAGAATCACAGGGAGATTGTGAAATATTTGCATCGACAGACACCACAACAGACATGTGAACATATTCACATATACACAAAAGACAATGAAATAGACCTACACAGGGACTCAAAGAGAATCACAGATAACCGCAGGGCCAGAGAGAGAGAATCACAGATACACACAGGGACACAGAGAGAATCACAGATACACACAAGGACACAGAGAGAATCACAGATACACACAGGGCCACAGAGAGAGAATCACAGATATACACAGGGACACAAAGAGGGAATAACACATACACATAGGAATTGCATGTGAAAAATGGTATGGTGCATGGGAAATCTATTTGCACGGCGATTGTGGGAATGCGGGAGATTCACAGATACAGACTGGGGAGAGAGACAGAATGTTACCGAGGTGCAATCCAAGATGGATTGAGAGAAAAGCAATAATGTGTAACCACAGGTATTGAGGGGAATTGGAGTCACCCCATCCCAGACCATAAACATTAACCTCCTCCATCACCATTGTACAGGGACTGCAGTCTGTCCCACTAACAAGATCCACTGCAGGAATTCACCAAGACTCCTTCAACAGCACCTTCCTAACCAGTAAACACTATTCCTAGACAGAGCAGAAACTGAGAACATCACCAGCAGCAACATCACCTCCAATACACACACCATGCTGACTTGGAACGCTATTACTGTTCCATTGCTGTCACTGAGTCAAATCGAGACACTTCCTCCCCAACACCCAATTGAGAGCAGCAATGTCAAAAAGCAGCTCACCATCACATTCTCAAGGGCAATATGTGATGGCTCACTCCTGCTGGCCTTGCAGTTCAGGAGGGAGTTACTGGATTTGACTCAGCGACAGTGAAGGAACGACAATATGGATTCCACGTCAGGATGGTGTGTGACTCGGAGATGAACTTTCAGGTGGTGATGTTGTAATGTGTCTCATATCCTGGTCCTTGCAGGTTACTGATCGGAGTTGTGTAAGGAGCCATCACTGGAGGGAAAATGCTCCTTCCCTGTGTTGTGTAGATAGTACACAATGCCAGAAAATTGCACAGAGGTGGACAGCGAGCATGTTTACCATGATATCTGAGTGGTTCACTACGTTTGCTTTGCTTTTAAAGGCTCTGTACACGTGAACGAGAGAGGGAAGGATATCACAGATGTGCACAGGGACAAAGAGAGAGGATCACAGATACACACAGGGACACATAGAGATTAACACACACACACAGTGACAGAAACAGAATTCACATGTGAACATAGGTATGATGCTTGAGAATTATATTTGCACAGAGATAAGGGAGTGTGGGAGAATCACAGGTACAGACAGGTGAGAGAGACAGAATGCAACCGAGGGGCAAAGATGGATTGAGAGAAAAGCTAACACAGCAATCCACAGGTACAGAGAGGAATTAGAGTGTCAACCCATCACATCTAATAAACATTAACCTCCTCCATCACCATTGTACAGGGACTGCAGTCTGTCACACTAACAAGATCCACTGCACGAACTCACCAAGACTCCTTCAACAGCACCTTCCTAACCAGTAAACACTATTCCTAGACAGAGCAGAAACTGAGAACGTCACCAGCAGCATCACCTCCAATATACACACCATGCTGACTTGGAACGCGATCACTGTTCCATTGCTGTCACTGAGTCAAATCCAGACACTTCCTCCCCAACACCCAATTGACAGCAGCAATGTCAAAAAGCAGCTCACCATCACATTCTCAAGGGCAACATGTGATGGCTCATTCCTGCTGGCCTTGCACTTCAGGAGGGTGTGACTGGATTTGACTCAGCGACAGTGAAGGAACGACAATATGGATTCCAGGTCAGGATGGTGTGTGACTCGGAGATGAACTTTCAGGTGGTGATGTTGTAATGTGTCTCATATCCTGGTCCTTGCAGGTTACTGATCGGAGGTGTGTAAGGAGCCATCACAGGAGGGAAAATGCCCCTTCCCTGTGTTGTGTAGATAGTACACACTGCCAGAAAATTGCACAGAGGTGGACAGCGAGCATGTTTACCATGATATCTGAGTGGTTCACTACGTTTGCTTTGCTTTTAAAGGCACAATACAGGTGAAAGAGAGAGGGAAAGAGATCACAGATGTGCACAGGGACACAGAGAGAGGGTCACAGATACACACTTGACACAGAGAGAGATTAACACATACACACACAGTGACAGAACCAGAATTCACATGTGAACAAAGGTATGATGCTTGGGAATTATATTTGCACAGAGATAAGGGAGTGTGGGAGAATCACAGGTACAGACAGGTGAGAGAGACAGAATGCAACCGAGAGGCAAAGATGGATTGAGAGAAAAGCAAACACAGCAAACCACAGGTATTGAGGGGAATTGGAGTCACCCCATCCCAGACTATAAACATTAACCTCGTCCATCACCATTGTACAGGGACTGCAGTCTGTCCCACTAACAAGATCCACTGCAGGAATTCACCAAGACTCCTTCAACAGCACCTTCCTAACCAGTAAACACTATTCCTAGACAGAGCAGAAACTGAGAACATCACCAGCAGCAACATCACCTCCAATACACACACCATGCTGACTTGGAACGCTATCACTGTTCCATTGCTGTCACTGAGTCAAATCCAGACACTTCCTCCCCACCACCCAATGGACAGCAGCAATGTCAAAAAGCAGCTCACCATCACATTCTCAAGGGCAATATGTGATGGCTCATTCCTGCTGGCCTTGCAGTTCAGGAGGGAGTTAATGGATTTGACTCAGCGACAGTGAAGGAACGACAATATGGATTCCACGTCAGGCTGGTGTGTGACTCGGAGATGAACTTTCAGTTGGTGATGTTGTAATGTGTCTCATATCCTGGTCCTTGCAGGTTACTGATCGGAGGTGTGTAAGGTGCCATCACAGAAGGGAAATGCTCCTTCCCTGTGTTGTGTAGATAGCACACACTGCCAGTAAATTGCACAGAGGTGGACAGAGAGCATGTTTACCATGATATCTGAGTGGTTCACTAAGTTTGCTTTGCTTTTAAAGGCTCTGTACACGTGAAAGAGAGAGGGAACGATATCACAGATGTGCACAGGGACAAAGAGAGAGGATCACTGATACACACAGGGACACAGAGAGAGATTAACACATACACACACAGTGACAGAAACAGAATTCACATGTGAACAAAGGTATGATGCTTGGGAATTATATTTGCACAGAGATAAGGGAGTGTGGGAGAATCACATTTACAGACAGGTGAGAGAGACATAATGCAACCGAGAGGCAAAGATGGATTGAGAGAAAAGCAAACACAGCAAACCACAGGTACAGAGGGGAATTAGAGTGTCAACCCATCACATTTATTAAACATTAACCTCCTCCATCACCATTGTACAGGGACTGCAGTCTGTCCCACTAACAAGATCCACTGCACGAACTCACCAAGACTCCTTCAACAGCACCTTCCTAACCAGTAAACACTATTCCTAGACAGAGCAGAAACTGAGAACATCACCAGCAGCATCACCTCCAATACACACACCATGCTGACTTGGAACGCTTTCACTGTTCCATTGCTGTCACTGAGTCATATCCAGACACTTCCTCCCCAACACCCAATGGACAGCAGCAATGTCAAAAAGCAGCTCACCATCACATTCTCAAGGGCAATATGTGATGGCGCATTCCTGCTGGCCTTGCAGTTCAGGAGGGAGTTACTGGATTTGACTCAGCGACAGTGAAGGAACGACAATATGGATTCCAGGTCAGGATGGTGTGTGACTCGGAGATGAACTTTCAGGTGGTGATGTTGTAATGTGTCTCATATCCTGGTCCTTGCAGGTTACTGATCGGAGGTGTGTAAGGAGCCATCACAGGAGGGAAAATGCTCCTTCCCTGTGTTGTGTAGATAGTACACAATGCCAGAAAATTGCACAGAGGTGGACAGCGAGCATGTTTACCATGATATCTGAGTGGTTCACTACGTTTGCTTTGCTTTTAAAGGCTCTGTACACGTGAACGAGAGAGGGAAGGATATCACAGATGTGCACAGGGACAAAGAGAGAGGATCACAGATACACACAGGGACACATAGAGATTAACACACACACACAGTGACAGAAACAGAATTCACATGTGAACATAGGTATGATGCTTGAGAATTATATTTGCACAGAGATAAGGGAGTGTGGGAGAATCACAGGTACAGACAGGTGAGAGAGACAGAATGCAACCGAGGGGCAAAGATGGATTGAGAGAAAAGCTAACACAGCAATCCACAGGTACAGAGAGGAATTAGAGTGTCAACCCATCACATCTAATAAACATTAACCTCCTCCATCACCATTGTACAGGGACTGCAGTCTGTCACACTAACAAGATCCACTGCACGAACTCACCAAGACTCCTTCAACAGCACCTTCCTAACCAGTAAACACTATTCCTAGACAGAGCAGAAACTGAGAACGTCACCAGCAGCATCACCTCCAATATACACACCATGCTGACTTGGAACGCGATCACTGTTCCATTGCTGTCACTGAGTCAAATCCAGACACTTCCTCCCCAACACCCAATTGACAGCAGCAATGTCAAAAAGCAGCTCACCATCACATTCTCAAGGGCAACATGTGATGGCTCATTCCTGCTGGCCTTGCACTTCAGGAGGGTGTGACTGGATTTGACTCAGCGACAGTGAAGGAACGACAATATGGATTCCAGGTCAGGATGGTGTGTGACTCGGAGATGAACTTTCAGGTGGTGATGTTGTAATGTGTTCATATCCTGGTCCTTGCAGGCTACTGATCGGAGGTGTGTAAGCAGCCATCACAGGAGGGAAAATGCTCCTTCCCTGTGTTGTGTAGATAGTACACACTGCCAGAAAATTGCACAGAGGTGGACAGCGAGCATGTTTACCATGATATCTGAGTGGTTCACTACGTTTGCTTTGCTTTTAAAGGCACAATACAGGTGAAAGAGAGAGGGAAAGAGATCACAGATGTGCAAAGGGACACAGAGAGAGGGTCACAGATACACACTTGACACAGAGAGAGATTAACACATACACACACAGTGACAGAACCAGAATTCACATGTGAACAAAGGTATGATGCTTGGGAATTATATTTGCACAGAGATAAGGGAGTGTGGGAGAATCACAGGTACAGACAGGTGAGAGAGACAGAATGCAACCGAGAGGCAAAGATGGATTGAGAGAAAAGCAAACACAGCAAACCACAGGTATTGAGGGGAATTGGAGTCACCCCATCCCAGACTATAAACATTAACCTCGTCCATCACCATTGTACAGGGACTGCAGTCTGTCCCACTAACAAGATCCACTGCAGGAATTCACCAAGACTCCTTCAACAGCACCTTCCTAACCAGTAAGCACTATTCCTCGACAGAGCAGAAACTGAGAACATCACCAGCAGCAACATCACCTCCAATACACACACCATGCTGACTTGGAACGCTATCACTGTTCCATTGCTGTCACTGAGTCAAATCCAGACACTTCCTCCCCACCACCCAATGGACAGCAGCAATGTCAAAAAGCTGCTCACCATCACATTCTCAAGGGCAATATGTGATGGCTCATTCCTGCTGGCCTTGCAGTTCAGGAGGGAGTTAATGGATTTGACTCAGCGACAGTGAAGGAACGACAATATGGATTCCACGTCAGGCTGGTGTGTGACCCGGAGATGAACTTTCAGGTGGTGATGTTGTAATGTGTCTCATATCCTGGTCCTTGCAGGTTACTGATCGGAGGTGTGTAAGGTGCCATCACAGAAGGGAAATGCTCCTTCCCTGTGTTGTGTAGATAGCACACACTGCCAGTAAATTGCACAGAGGTGGACAGAGAGCATGTTTACCATGATATCTGAGTGGTTCACTAAGTTTGCTTTGCTTTTAAAGGCTCTGTACACGTGAAAGAGAGAGGGAAGGATATCACAGATGTGCACAGGGACAAAGAGAGAGGATCACTGATACACACAGGGACACAGAGAGAGATTAACACATACACACACAGTGACAGAAACAGAATTCACATGTGAACAAAGGTATGATGCTTGGGAATTATATTTGCACAGAGATAAGGGAGTGTGGGAGAATCACATTTACAGACAGGTGAGAGAGACATAATGCAACCGAGAGGCAAAGATGGATTGAGAGAAAAGCAAACACAGCAAACCACAGGTACAGAGGGGAATTAGAGTGTCAACCCATCACATTTATTAAACATTAACCTCCTCCATCACCATTGTACAGGGACTGCAGTCTGTCCCACTAACAAGATCCACTGCACGAACTCACCAAGACTCCTTCAACAGCACCTTCCTAACCAGTAAACACTATTCCTAGACAGAGCAGTAACTGAGAACATCACCAGCAGCATCACCTCCAATACACACACCATGCTGACTTGGAACGCTTTCACTGTTCCATTGCTGTCACTGAGTCATATCCAGACACTTCCTCCCCAACACCCAATGGACAGCAGCAATGTCAAAAAGCAGCTCACCATCACATTCTCAAGGGCAATATGTGATGGCGCATTCCTGCTGGCCTTGCAGTTCAGGAGGGAGTTACTGGATTTGACTCAGCGACAGTGAAGGAACGACAATATGGATTCCAGGTCAGGATGGTGTGTGACTCGGAGATGAACTTTCAGGTGGTGATGTTGTAATGTGTCTCATATCCTGGTCCTTGCAGGTTACTGATCGGAAGTGTGTAAGGAGCCATCACAGGAGGGAAAATGCTCCTTCCCTGTGTTGTGTAGATAGTACACAATGCCAGAAAATTGCACAGAGGTGGACAGCGAGCATGTTTACCATGATATCTGAGTGGTTCACTACGTTTGCGTTGCTTTTAAAGGCACTATACAGGTGAAAGAGAGAGGGAAAGAGATCACAGTGTGCACAGGGACACAGAGAGAGGGTCATAGATACACACGTGACACAGAGAGAGATTAACACATACACACACAGTGACAGAACCAGAATTCACATGTGAACAAAGGTATGATGCTTGGGAATTATATTTGCACAGAGATAAGGGAGTGTGGGAGAATCACAGGTACAGACAGGTGAGAGAGACAGAATGCAACCGAGAGGCAAAGATGGATTGAGAGAAAAGCAAACACAGCAAACCACAGGTATTGAGGGGAATTGGAGTCACCCCATCCCAGACTATAAACATTAACCTCGTCCATCACCATTGTACAGGGACTGCAGTCTGTCCCACTAACAAGATCCACTGCAGGAATTCACCAAGACTCCTTCAACAGCACCTTCCTAACCAGTAATCACTATTCCTAGACAGAGCAGAAACTGAGAACATCACCAGCAGCATCACCTCCAATACACACACCATGCTGACTTGGAACGCGATCACTGTTCCATTGCTGTCACTGAGTCAAATCCAGACACTTCCTCCCCACCACCCAATGGACAGCAGCAATGTCAAAAAGCAGCTCACCATCACATTCTCAAGGGCAATATGTGATGGCTCACTCATGCTGGCCTTGCAGTTCAGGAGGGAGTTACTGGATTTGGCTCAGTGACAGTGAAGAAACGACATTATGGATTCCAGGTCAGGATGGTGTGTGATTCAGAGATGAACTTTCAGGTGGTGATGTTGTAATGTGTCTCATATCCTGGTCCTTGCAGGTTACTGATCGGAGGTGTGTAAGGAGCCATCACAGGAGGGAAATGCTCCTTCCCTGTGTTGTGTAGATAGCACACACTGCCAGTAAATTGCACAGAGGTGGACAGAGAGCATGTTTACCATGATATTTGAGTGGTTCACTAAGTTTGCTTTGCTTTTAAAGGCTCTGTACACGTGAAAGAGAGAGGGAAGGATATCACAGATGTGCACAGGGACAAAGAGAGAGGATCACTGATACACACAGGGACACAGAGAGAGATTAACACATACACACACAGTGACAGAAACAGAATTCACATGTGAACAAAGGTATGATGCTTGGGAATTATATTTGCACAGAGATAAGGGAGTGTGGGAGAATCACATTTACAGACAGGTGAGAGAGACATAATGCAACCGAGAGGCAAATATGGATTGAGAGAAAAGCAAACACAGCAAACCACAGGTACAGAGGGGAATTAGAGTGTCAACCCATCACATCTAATAAACATTAACCTCCTCCATCACCATTGTACAGGGACTGCAGTCTGTCACACTAACAAGATCCACTGCACGAACTCACCAAGACTCCTTCAACAGCACCTTCCTAACCATAAACACTATTCCGAGACAGAGCAGAAAGTGAGAACATCAGCAGCAGCATCACCTCCAATACACACACCATGCTGACTTGGAACGCTATCACTGTTCCATTGCTGTCACTGAGTCAAATCCAGAGACTTCCTCCCCAACACCCAATGGACAGCAGCAATGTCAAAAAGCAGCTCACCATCACATTCTCAAGGGCAATATGTGATGGCGCATTCCTGCTGGCCTTGCAGTTCAGGAGGGAGTTACTGGATTTGCCTCAGCGACAGTGAAGGAACGACTATATAGATTCCACATCAGGATGGTGTGTGATTCGGAGATGAACTTTCCGGTGGTGACGTTGTAATGTTTCTCACATCCTTGTCCTTCCAGTTTACAAATTGGAAGTGTGTATGGAGCCGTCACAGAAGGGAAGTGCTTCTTTCCTGCAGTTTGTGGACAGGACACACTGCTGGAAAACTGCGCAGAGGTGGAAAGAGGGAATGTTAAAGGCGATATCCGAGTCATTCATTCAGTTATCTTTGCTTTTAAAGACACTGTTCAGGGACAGAAAGGGAAAGACAAACACAGATACACACAGTAACGCAGAGAAAATCACAGATACACACGGTGACACAGAGAGAGAAAATCACATATACACACCTGCGCACACACAGAGAGAGAATCACAGATACACCCAGGGACACAGAGAGAGAATCACAGATACACACAGGGACACACAGAGAGAGAATCACAGATACACACAGGAACACAGAGGGAGAATCACAGAATCACACAGGGACACACAGATATACACAGGGACACAGGGAAAGAATCATAGATACACAAGGGACACAGAGAGAGAATCATAGATACAGACAGGGACACACAGAGAGAATCACAGATACACACAGGAACACAGAAAGAGTCACAGATACACACAGGGAGACAGAGAGAGAGAATTACATATACACACAGAGACACTGAGAAAGAATCAGAGATACACACACGGACACAGCGAGAAAATCATTGATGCACACAGGGTCATCGAGAGAATCACAGATACACACAGGAACAGAGAGAAAGAATCAGAGATACACACAGAGACACAGAGAGAATCGAAGGTAAACAAACCGATTGTGAAATAGAATCACAGGGAGATTGTGAAATATTTGCATCGACAGACACCACAACAGACATGTGAACATATTCACATATACACAAAAGACAATGAAATAGACCTACACAGGGACTCAAAGAGAATCACAGATAACCGCAGGGCCAGAGAGAGAGAATCACAGATACACACAGGGACACAGAGAGAATCACAGATACACACAAGGACACAGAGAGAATCACAGATACACACAGGGCCACAGAGAGAGAATCACAGATATACACAGGGACACAAAGAGGGAATAACACATACACATAGGAATTGCATGTGAAAAATGGTATGGTGCATGGGAAATCTATTTGCACGGCGATTGTGGGAATGCGGGTGATTCACAGATACAGACTGGGGAGAGAGACAGAATGTTACCGAGGTGCAATCCAAGATGGATTGAGAGAAAAGCAATAATGTGTAACCACAGGTATTGAGGGGAATTGGAGTCACCCCATCCCAGACCATAAACATTAACCTCCTCCATCACCATTGTACAGGGACTGCAGTCTGTCCCACTAACAAGATCCACTGCAGGAATTCACCAAGACTCCTTCAACAGCACCTTCCTAACCAGTAAACACTATTCCTAGACAGAGCAGAAACTGAGAACATCACCAGCAGCATCACCTCCAATACACACACCATGCTGACTTGGAACGCGATCACTGTTCCATTGCTGTCACTGAGTCAAATCCAGACACTTCCTCCCCACCACCCAATGGACAGCAGCAATGTCAAAAAGCAGCTCACCATCACATTCTCAAGGGCAATATGTGATGGCTCACTCATGCTGGCCTTGCAGTTCAGGAGGGAGTTACTGGATTTGGCTCAGTGACAGTGAAGAAACGACATTATGGATTCCAGGTCAGGATGGTGTGTGATTCAGAGATGAACTTTCAGGTGGTGATGTTGTAATGTGTCTCATATCCTGGTCCTTGCAGGTTACTGATCGGAGGTGTGTAAGGAGCCATCACAGGAGGGAAATGCTCCTTCCCTGTGTTGTGTAGATAGCACACACTGCCAGTAAATTGCACAGAGGTGGACAGAGAGCATGTTTACCATGATATTTGAGTGGTTCACTAAGTTTGCTTTGCTTTTAAAGGCTCTGTACACGTGAAAGAGAGAGGGAAGGATATCACAGATGTGCACAGGGACAAAGAGAGAGGATCACTGATACACACAGGGACACAGAGAGTGATTAACACATACACACACAGTGACAGAAACAGAATTCACATGTGAACAAAGGTATGATGCTTGGGAATTATATTTGCACAGAGATAAGGGAGTGTGGGAGAATCACATTTACAGACAGGTGAGAGAGACATAATGCAACCGAGAGGCAAATATGGATTGAGAGAAAAGCAAACACAGCAAATCACAGGTATTGAGGGGAATTGGAGTCACCCCATCCCAGACTATAAACATTAACCTCGTCCATCACCATTGTACAGGGACTGCGGTCTGTCACACTAACAAGATCCACTGCACGAACTCACCAAGACTCCTTCAACAGCACCTTCCTAACCCGTAAACACTATTCCTCGACAGAGCAGAAAGTGAGAACATCAGCAGCAGCATCACCTCCAATACACACACCATGCTGACTTGGAACGCTATCACTGTTCCATTGCTGTCACTGAGTCAAATCCAGACACTTCCTCCCCACCACCCAATGGACAGCAGCAATGTCAAAAAGCAGCTCACCATCACATTCTCAAGGGCAATATGTGATGGCTCATTCCTGCAGGCCTTGCAGTTCAAGAGGGAGTTTCTGGATTTGACTCAGCGACAGTGAAGGAACGACAATATGGATTCCACGTCAGGCTGGTGTGTGACTCGGAGATGAACTTTCAGGTGGTGATGTTGTAATGTGTCTCATATCCTGGTCCATGCAGGTTACTGATCGGAGGTGTGTAAGGAGCCATCACAGGAGGGAAAATGCTCCTTCCCTGTGTTGTGTAGATAGTACACACTGCCAGAAAATTGCACAGAGGTGGACAGCGAGCATGTTTACCATGATATCTGAGTGGTTCGCTCCGTTTGCTTTGCTTTTAAAGGCACTATACAGGTGAAAGAGAGAGGGAAAGAGATCACAGATGTGCAAAGGGACACAGAGAGAGGGTCACAGATACGCACGTGACACAGAGAGAGATTAACACATACACACACAGTGACAGAACCAGAATTCACATGTGAACAAAGGTATGATGCTTGGGAATTATATTTGCACAGAGATAAGGGAGTGTGGGAGAATCACAGCTTCAGACAGGTGAGAGAGACAGAATGCAACCGAGGGGCAAAGATGGATTGAGAGAAAAGCAAACACAGCAAACCACAGGTACAGAGAGGAATTAGAGTGTCAACCCATCACGTCTAATAAACATTAACCTCCTCCATCACCATTGTACAGGGACTGCAGTCTGTCACACTAACAAGATCCACTTCACGAACTCACCAAGACTCCTTCAACGGCACCTTCCTAACCAGTAAACACTATTCCTAGACAGAGCAGAAACTGAGAACATCACCAGCAGCATCACCTCCAATACACACACCATGCTGACTTGGAACGCTATCACTGTTCCATTGCTGTCACTGAGTCAAATCCAGACACTTCCTCCCCAACACCCAATTGACAGCAGCAATGTCAAAAAGCAGCTCACCATCACATTCTCAAGGGCAATATGTGATGGCTCATTCCTGCTGGCCTTGCAGTTCAGGAGGGAGTTACTGGATTTGACTCAGCGACAGTGAAGGAACGACAACATGGATTCCACGTCAGGCTGGTGTGTGACTCGGAGATGAACTTTCAGGTGGTGATGTTGTAATGTGTCTCATATCCTGGTCCTTGCAGGTTACTGATCGGAGGTGTGTAAGGAGCCATCACAGGAGGGAAAATGCTCCTTCCCTGTGTTGTGTAGATAGTACACACTGCCAGAAAATTGCACAGAGGTGGACAGCGAGCATGTTTACCATGATATCTGAGTGGTTCACTACGTTTGCTTTGCTTTTGAAGGCACTATACCGGTGAAAGAGAGAGGGATGGCGATCACAGATGTGCAAAGGGACACAGAGAGAGGGTCACAGATACACACGTGACACAGAGAGAGATTAACACATGCACACACAGTGACAGAACCAGAATTCACATGTGAGCAAAGGTATGATGCTTGGGAATTATATTTGCACAGAGATAAGTGAGTGTGGGAGAATCACAGGTACAGACAGGTGAGAGAGACAGAATGCAACCGAGAGGCAAAGATGGATTGAGAGAAAAGCAAACACAGCAAACCACAGGTATTGAGGGGAATTGGAGTCACCCCATCCCAGACTATAAACATTAACCTCGTCCATCACCATTGTACAGGGACTGCAGTCTGTCCCACGAACAAGATCCACTGCAGGAATTCACCAAGACTCCTTCAACAGCACCTTCCTAACCAGTAAACACTATTCCAAGACAGAGCAGAAACTGAGAACATCACCAGCAGCAACATCACCTCCAATACACACACCATGCTGACTTGGAACGCTATCACTGTTCCATTGCTGTCACTGAGTCAAATCCAGACACTTCCTCCCCAACACCCAATGGACAGCAGCAATGTCAAAAAGCAGCTCACCATCACATTCTCAAGGGCAATATGTGATGGCTCATTCCTGCTGGCCTTGCAGTTCAAGAGGTATTTATTGGATTTGACACAGCGACAGTGAAGGAACGACAATATGGATTCCAGGTCAGGATGGTGTGTGACTCGGAGATGAACTTTCAGGTGGTGATGTTGTAATGTGTCTCATATCCTGGTCCTTGCAGGTTACTGATCGGAGGTGTGTAAGGAGCCATCACAGGAGGGAAAATGCTCCTTCCCTGTGTTGTGTAGATAGCACACACTGCCAGTAAATTGCACAGAGGTGGACAGAGAGCATGTTTACCATGATATCTGAGTGGTTCACTAAGTTAGCATTGCTTTTAAAGGCACTGTACACGTGAAAGAGAGGGAAAGATATCACAGATGTGCACAGGGACACAGATAGAGGATCACAGATACACACAGGGACACAGAGAGATTAACACACACACACAGTGACAGAAACAGAATTCACATGTGAACATTAGTATGATGCTTGAGAATTATATTTGCACAGAGATAAGGGAGTGTGGGAGAATCACAGCTTCAGACAGGTGAGAGAGACAGAATGCAACCGAGGGGCAAAGATGGATTGAGTGAAAAGCAAACACTGCAAACCACAGGTACAGAGGGGAATTAGAGTGTCAACCCATCACATCTAATAAACATTAACCTCCTCCATCACCATTGTACAGGGACTGCAGTCTGTCACACTAACAAGATCCACTGCACGAACTCACCAAGACTCCTTCAACAGCACCTTCCTAACCAGTAAACACTATTCCTAGACAGAGCAGAAACTGAGAACATCACCAGCAGCATCACCTCCAATACACACACCATGCTGACTTGGAACGCTATCACTGTTCCATTGCTGTCACTGAGTCAAATCCAGACACTTCCTCCCCACCACCTAATGGACAGCAGCAATGTCAAAAAGCAGCTCACCATCACATTCTCAAGGGCAATATGTGATGGCTCATTCCTGCTGGCCTTGCAGTTCAGGAGGGAGTTACTGGATTTGACTCAGCGACAGTGAAGGAACGACAATATGGATTCCACGTCAGGATGGTGTGTGACTCGGAGATGAACTTTCAGGTGGTGATGTTGTAATGTGTCTCATATCCTGGTCTTGCAGGTTACTGATCGGAGGTGTGTAAGGAGCCATCACAGGAGGGAAAATGCTCCTTCCCTGTGTTGTGTAGATAGTACACAATGCCAGAAAATTGCACAGAAGTGGACAGCGAGCATGTTTACCATGATGTCTGAGTGGTTCACTACGTTTGCTTTGCTTTTAAAGGCACTATACAGGTGAAAGAGAGAGGGAAAGAGATCACAGATGGGCACAGGGACACAGAGAGAGGGTCACAGATACACACGTGACACAGAGAGAGATTAACACATACACACACAGTGACAGAACCAGAATTCACATGTGAACAAAGGTATGATGCTTGGGAATTATATTTGCATAGAGATAAGGGAGTGTGGGAGAATCACAGGTACAGACAGGTGAGAGAGACAGAATGCAACCGAGAGGCAAAGATGGATTGAGAGAAAAGCGAACACAGCAAACCACAGGTATTGAGGGGATTTGGAGTCACCCCATCCCAGACTATAAACATTAACCTCGTCCATCACCATTGTACAGGGACTGCAGTCTGTCCCACTAACAAGATCCACTGCAGGAATTCACCAAGACTCCTTCAACAGCACCTTCCTAACCAGTAAACACTATTCCTCGACAGAGCAGAAACTGAGAACATCACCAGCAGCAACATCACCTCCAATACACACACCATGCTGACTTGGAACGCTATCACTGTTCCATTGCTGTCACTGAGTCAAATCCAGACACTTCCTCCCCACCACCCAATGGACAGCAGCAATGTCAAAAAGCAGCTCACCATCACATTCTCAAGGGCAATATGTGATGGCTCACTCCTGCTGGCCTTGCAGTTCAGGAGGGAGAATCTGGGTTTGAGTCAGTGACAGTGAAGAAACGACAATATGGATTCCAGGTCAGGATGGTGTGTGACTCAGAGATGAACTTTCAGGTGGTGATGTTGTAATATGTCTCATATCCTGGTCCTTGCAGGTTACTGATCGGAGGTGTGTAAGGAGCCATCACAGGAGGGAAATGCCCCTTCCCTGTGTTGTGTAGATAGCACACACTGCCAGTAAATTGCACAGAGGTGGACAGAGAGCATGTTTACCATGATATTTGAGTGGTTCACTAAGTTAGCTTTGCTTTTAAAGGCTCTGTACACGTGAACGAGAGAGGGAAGGATATCACAGATGTGCACGGGGACAAAGAGAGAGGATCACTGATACACACAGGGACACAGAGAGTGATTAACACATACACACACAGTGACAGAAACAGAATTCACATGTGAACAAAGGTATGCTGCTTGGGAATTATATTTGCACAGAGATAAGGGAGTGTGGGAGAATCACATTTACAGACAGGTGAGAGAGACATAATGCAACCGAGAGGCAAAGATGGATTGAGAGAAAAGCAAACACAGCAAACTACAGGTACAGAGGGGAATTAGAGTGTCACCGCATCCCATACCGTAAACATTAACCTCCTCCATCACCATTGTACAGGGACTGCAGTCTGTCCCACTAACAAGATCCACTGCAGGAATTCACCAAGATTCCTTCAACAGCACCTTCCTAACCAGTAAACACTATTCCTAGACAGAGCAGAAACTGAGAACATCACCAGCAGCAACATCACCTCCAATACACACACCATGCTGACTTGGTACGCTATCACTGTTCCATTGCTGTCACTGAGTCAAATCGAGACACTTCCTCCCCAACACCCAATGGACAGCAGCAATGTCAAAAAGCAGCTCACCATCACATTCTCAAGGGCAATATGTGATGGCTCATTCCTGCTGGCCTTGCAGTTCAGGAGGGAGTTACTGGATTTGACTCAGCGACACTGAAGGAACGACAATATGGATTCCAGGTCAGGATGGTGTGTGACTCGGAGACGAACTTTCAGGTGGTGATGTTGGAATATGACTCATATCCTGGTCCTTGCAGGTTACTGATCGGAGGTGTGTAAGGAGCCGTCACAGGAGGGAAAATGCTCCTTCCCTGTCTTGTGCAGATAGCACACACTGCCAGAAAATTGCACAGAGGTGGACAGAGAGCATGTTTACCATGATATTTGAGTGGTTCACTAAGTTAGCCTTGCTTTTAAAGCCACATTTCAGGTGAAAAAGGGAGGGAAAGAGATCACAGATATGCACAGGTACACAGAGAGAGGATCACTGGTACACACAAAAACACAGAGAAAGAGTAACAGATACACACGTGACACAGAGAGAGATTAACACATACACACACAGTGACAGAAACAGAATTCACACGTGAACAAATGTATGATGCTTGGGAATTATATTTGCACAGAGATAAGGGAGTGTGGGAGAATCATAGTTCCAGACAGTTGAGAGAGACAGAATGCAACCTAGAGGCAAAGATGGATTGACAGAAAAGCAAACACAGCTAACCACAGGTACAGAGACGAATTAGAGTGTCACCGCATCCCAGACTATAAACATTAACCTCGTCCATCACCATTGTACAGGGACTGCAGTCTGTCCGACTAACAAGATCCACTGCAGGAATTCACCAAGACTCCTTCAACAGCACCTTCCTAACCAGTAAACACTATTCCTAGACAGAGCAGAGACTGAGAACATCACCATCAGCAACATCACCTCCAATACAGACACCATGCTGACTTGGAACGCTATCACTGTTCCATTGCTGTCACTGAGTCAAATCCAGACACTCCCTCCCCAACACCCACTGGAAAGCAGCATTGTCAAAAAGCAGCTCACCATCAAATTCTCAAGGGCAACATGTGATGGCTTATTCCTGCTGGCCTTGCAGTTCAGGAGGGAGTTACTGGATTTGACTCAGCGACAGTGATGGAACGACGATATGGATTCCAAGTCAGGATGGTGTGTGACTCGGAGATGAACTTTCAGGTGGTGACGTTATAATGATTCTCACATCTTTGTCCTTCCAGGTTACTGATTGGAGGTGTGTAAGGAGCCGTCACAGGAGGGAAATGCTTCTTCCCTGCAGTTTGTAGATGGAACACACTGCTGGAAAACTGTGCAGAGGTTACAGAAGGAATGTTAAAGGCGATATCCGAGTCATTCATTAAGTTATCTTTGCTTTTAAAGACACTGTTCAGGGACAGAAAGGGAAAGACAAACACAGATACACGCAGTAACGCAGAGAAAATCACAGAAACGCACAGGAACACAGAGAGAGAGAGAATCACAGATACACACAGGGACACAGAGAGAATCACAGAAACAGACAGGGACACAGAGAGAGAAAATCACAGATATACACCGGGACACACACACACACACACACACACACACACACAGAGAATCAGAGATACACACAGGGACGCACAGAGAGAGAATCAGAGATACACAAGGGACACAGAGAGAGAAAATCACAGATATACACCGGGACACACACACACACACACAGAGTATCAGAGATACACACAGGGACGCACAGAGAGAGAATCAGAGATACACAAGGGACACAGAGAGAGAGAATCACAGAAACACACAGGGACACACAGAGAGAGAATCACAGATACACACAGGGAGACAGAGAGAGAATCACAGATACGCACAGGGACACAGAGAGAGAATCACAGATACACACAGGGACGTAGAGAGAGAATCACAGATACACACATGAATACAGAGAGAAAATCACAAATACACAAACGGACTCAGGTCGAGAATCAGACGTACATCCAGAGACACTGATAGAGAATCAGACGTACACACAGCGATACAGAGAGGGAATCAGGGATACATGTCTGAGTCAGAGAATCAGACATAGACTGTGGAGTGAGCAAGATAGAGGCTGAGAGAGCCAGACAGAAATACTGGAGATATCCAGACGAAGCCAAAGAGCATCAGAGATGGACTGAGACAGACAGAGGTGCACCCAGACAGAGAATAAGAGGGTGAATGAGGTAGTTTCTAAAGCTACTTTTCCTTTATCGACATTCTTCTCTAGCTGCAGCTCAGATAATAATTCTGTGTGGGAGAGATGGTCCCATCTTTTAATTAAAGGTCTTGCACACCCCTCCCACGCCCCATTCAAGTTATACAAAATACATGACATTTAAAACATAGATCAAAACATATTTCCCATTGTGGAAAATGAAATGTAAATGTTTCAGCGTACCTACATTTCTGTGCAGCAAATTAATATTTGCATATAACAAACATGGGAATTAGAAGATATTACACACTTGCCGACAGAAGTAGAACAGACAGACTGATTGAGAGATCCACACAGATAATGAGACCAAAACACAACTGAGACACACAGACGGACAGTGGGTGAACCAGACTGAGAGAGATATACCCAGAGAGAGAGTTATCCAGACAGAGAGAGAGAGAGTAACCCAATCAGAGAGAGAGTCACTGAGGCAGTGAGAGAAGTGACCGAAGCAGAGAGAGTGAGTGACTCAGGCAGAAAGAGCGACCAAAGCAGAGGGAGTGAGTGACCCAGACAGAGAAGGAGTGACACTTACAGAGAGAGAGAGAGAGAGAGCGACCAAGGCATAGACAGAGTGATCCACAGAGAAAGAGAATGACCCAAACAGAGACAGAGTGACCCAGATAGAGACAATGTGAGTGTCCCAGACAGAGAGTGACCGAGACAAAGAGACAGTGACCTGGAAAAAGACAGAGAGTGACCCAAACAGAGAGAGAGAGAGAGAGACATAGAGCAAGGAAGTGACATAGAGAGAATCACAGATAGACACAGGGACACAGAGAAAGAATCACTGATACATACAGGGACACAGAGAGAGATTCACAGATACACACAGGGACACAGAGAGAATCACAGATACACACAGGGACACAGAGAGAATCACAGAAACACACAGGGACACAGAGAGAATCACAGATACACACATGGACACAGAAAATGATACATACACACAGGGACACAGAGAGAGAATCACAGATACACACAGGGACACAGAGAATCATACATACACACAGGGACACAGAGAGAGAATCACAGATACACACAGGGACACAGAGAACGAATGACTGATACACACAGGGACACAGAGAGAATCACAGAACCACACAGGGACACAGAGAGAGAATTACAGATACACACAGGGACACAGAGAGAGAATCACAGATACACACAGGGACACAGAGAGAGAATCACAGATACACACAGGGACACAGAGAGAGAATCACAGATACACACAGGGACACAGAGAACGAATCACTGATACACACAGGGACACAGACAGAATCACAGAAACACACAGGGACACAGAGAGAATCACAGATACACACAGGGACACAGAGAGAGAATCACAGATACACACAGGGACACAGAGAACGAATCACTGATACACACAGGGACACAGAGAGAATCACAGAAACACACAGGGACACAGAGAGATTCACAGATACACACAGGGACACAGAAAATGATACATACACACAGGGATACAGAGAGAGAATCACAGATACACACAGGGACACAGAGAATCATACATACACACAGGGACACAGAGAGAGAATCAAAGATACACACAGGGACACAGAGAACGAATCACTGATACACACAGGGACACAGAGAGATTCACAGATACACACAGGGACACAGAGAGAATCACACATACACACAGGAACACAGAGAGAATCACAGAACCACACAGAGACACAGAGAGAGAATCACAGAACCACACAGAGACACAGAGAGAGAATCACAGAAACACACAGGAACACAGAGACAATCACACATACACACAGGAACACAGAGAGAATCACAGGTACACACAGGGACACAGAGAGAATCACAGATACACGATGGGACACAGGGAGAGAATCACAGGTACACACAGGGACACAGAGAGAATCACAGAAACACACAGGGACACAGAGAGAATCACAGATACACACAGGGACACAGAGAGAATCACAGAAACACACAGGGACACAGAGAGAATCACAGAAACACACAGGGACACAGAGAGAGAATCACGGACACACACAGGGACTCATAGAGAGAATCACAGATACACGAAGGGACACAGAGAGAGAATCACAGGTACACACAGGGACACAGAGAGAATCACAGATACACACAGGGACACAGAGAGAGAATCACAGACACGCACAGGGACTCATAGAGAGAGTCACAGGCACACACAGGAACACAGAGATAGAATCGCATTAAATAGACAGCAATGCTTATTGGAGGAGAACTTTCTCAGTTCCAGGGCGTCGCTTCAGGAGGTTCCCAGTGCCGTGTCCTCAGACAACCAACTTCAGCTGCTTCATCAGTGTTGTAGCTGTTGCGTTGTACCTTAAAATAACATCCTCTGATTGAGAGGGCAAGTTTGGAAGCGGGCGGGCGGGGGAACATTGAGATGAGAGGGGTCGAGTACAGATGAAGGGGGGCGGGGGCAGTTGAGGTGAGAGGGGGAGTGTGAATGTGAGAGTGGGAGTGTGAATGTGAGAGGGGGACTGTGAATGTGACAGGGGGAGTGTGAATGTGAGAGGGGGAGTGTGAATGTGAGAGGGGGACTGTGAATGTGAGAGGGGGAGTGTGAATGTGAGAGGGGGAGTGTGAATGTGACAGGGGGAGTGTGAATGTGACAGGGGGAGTGTGAATGTGAGAGGGGGAGTGTGAATGTGAGAGTGGGAGTGTGAATGTGAGAGGGGGAGTGTGAATGTGAGAGGGGGAGTGTGAATGTGAGAGTGGGAGTGTGAATGTGAGAGGGGGAGTGTGAATGTGAGAGGGGGAGTGTGAATGTGACAGGGGGAGTGTGAATGTGACAGGGGGAGTGTAAATATGGGAGTGCTGATGCGTGCCGGGGTGTGCTGAATTCAGAGGGGGGGTTTTGTGAGAGAGGGGAGTGTTGAGGGGAGAGAAAGTGTGTGGAGGGGAGAGGTAAAGTTTACTGATTAGTCACAAGTAAGGCGTACATTGACACTGCAATGAAATTGCTGTGAAATTCCCCGAGTTGTCAGACGCCGGCACCTGTACGGGTCAACTCACCTCGACAGTAAGTCTCTGAGACATTGCGAGGGAACTGGAGACCAACAGGAAACCCACGCAGACACGGGGGAAACACAGAGAGTGACCCAAGCCCGGAATTGAACCCGGGTACGTGACGCTGTGAGGCAGCAGTGCCAACCACTGTGCCACCGTGCCACCCCTGGGAGAGTGCTGAGGGGACAGGGAGAGGGTTGAGGGGAGAGGGAGAGGGTTGAGGGGAGAGGGAGAGTGTTGAGGGGACAGGGAGAGGGTTGAGGGGAGAGGGAGAGGGTTGAGGGGAGAGGAAGAATGTTGAGGGGAGAGGGAGAGTGTTGAGGGGAGAGGGAGAGGGTTGAGTTGAGAGGGAGTGTGTTGAGGGGAGAGGGAGTGTGTTGAGGGGAGAGGGAGAGTGTTGAGGGGAGAGGGAGAGGGTTGAGGGGAGAGGGTTGAGGGGAGAGTGAGAGTGCTGAGGCGAGAGGGAGTGTGTTGAGGGGAGAGTAAGAGGGTTGTGGGGTGAGGGAGAGGGTTGAGGGGAGAGGGTTGAGGGGAGAGTGAGAGTGCTGAGGCGAGAGGGAGTGTGTTGAGGGGAGAGGGGAGTGTTGGGTGGGGAGAGCGAGAGTGTTGAGGGGAGAGTGAGAGGGTTGTGGGGTGAGGGAGAGGGTTGAGGGGAGAGCGAGGGTGCTGAGGGGAGCGGGTTGAGGGGTGAGGGAGAGGCTTGAGGGGGAGGGAGAGGCTTGAGGAGAGAGGGAGAGGGTTGACGGGAGAGGGAGAGGTTTGAGGGGAGAGGGAGAGTGTTGAAGGGAGAGGGAGAGAATTGAGGGCAGAGGGAGAGGGTTGAGGGGTGAGGGAGAGTGTTGAGGGGAGAGGGAGAGGGTTGAGGGGAGAGGGAGAGGATTGAGGGGAGAGGGAGAGGGTTGAGGGGAGAGGGAGAGGGTTGAGGGGAGAGGGAGAGGGTTGAGGGGAGAGGGAGAGTTTTGAGGGGGGAGAGAGAGTGTTGAGGGGAGAGGGAGAGTTTGAGGGGAGAGGGAGAGTGCTGAGCGGAGAGGGAGACTGTTGAGGAGAGAGGGAGAGGGTTGAGGGGTGAGGGAGAGGGTTGAGCGGGGAGGGAGAGTGTTTGGGGGGAGGGAGAGTGCTGAGGGTAGAGGGAGAGTGTTGGGGGAGAGGGAGAGTGTTGAGGGGAGAGGGTTGAGGGGAGAGGGAGAGGGTTGAGGGGAGAGGGAGAGTGTTGAAGGGAGAGGTAGAGGATTGAGGGCAGAGGGAGAGGGTTGAGGGGAGAGGGAGAGGGTTGAGGGGAGAGGGAGAGGGTTGAGGGGAGAGGGAGAGGGTTGAGGGGAGAGGGAGAGGGTTGAGGGGAGAGGGAGAGTGCTGAGCGGAGAGGGAGACTGTTGAGGAGAGAGGGAGAGGGTTGAGGGGAGAGGGAGAAGGGTTGAGGGGAGAGGGGGAGGGTTGAGGGGAGAGGGAGAGGGTTGAGGGGAGAGGGAGAGGGTTGAGGGGAGAGGGTTGAGGGGAGAGGGAGAAGGTTGAGGGGAGAGGGAGAGGATTGAGGGGAGAGGGAGAGGGTTGAGGGGAGAGGGAGAGGGTTGAGGGGAGAGGGAGAGGGTTGAGGGGAGAGGGAGAGTTTTGAGGGGGGAGAGAGAGAGTGTTGAGGGGAGAGGGAGAGTCTGAGGGGAGAGGGAGAGTGCTGAGCGGAGAGGGAGAGTGTTGAGGAGAGAGGGAGAGGGTTGAGGGGTGAGGGAGAGGGTTGAGGGGGGTGGGAGAGTGTTTGGGGGGAGGGAGAGTGCAGAGGGTAGAGGGAGAGTGTTGAGGGGAGAGGGAGAGTGTTGGGGGAGAGGGAGAGAGTTGAGGGGAGAGTGTTGAGGGGAGAGTGTTGAGGGGGAGGGAGAGTGTTGAGGGGAGAGGGAGAGGGTTGAGGGGGAAAAGGGAGAGTTTTGAGGGGAGAGGGAGAGTGCTGAGGGGAGAGGTTTGAGAGTGGAGGGGAGAGGGAGAGTGTTGAGGGGGGAGGCAGGGTGCTGAGTGGAGACGGTTGAGAGTGGAGGGGAGAGGGAGAGTGTGGAGGGGAGAGGGAGAGTGTTGAGGGGAGAGGGGGAGTTCTGAGGGGAGAGGGAGAGGGTTGAGGGGAGAGGGGGAGGGTTGAGGGGAGAGGGAGAGTGTTTAGGGGGAGGGAGAGTGCGGAGGGGAGGGGGAGATTGCTGAGGGGAGAAGGAGAGTGTTGAGGGGCGAGGGAGAGGGTTGAGGGGAGAGGGAGGGTGCTGAGGGTAGAGGGAGAGGGTGGAGGGGAGAGGGAGAGTGCGGAGGGGAGGGGGAGATTGCTGAGGGGAGATGGAGGGTGTTGAGAGGAGAGGGGGAGGGTTGAGGGGAGAGGGTTGAGGGGAGAGGGAGAGTGTTGAGGGGAGAGGGAGAGGTCTGAGGGGAGAGGGAGAGGTCTGAGGGGAGAGGGAGAGGGTTGAGGTGAGAGGGAGAGGGTTGAGGGGAGAGGGAGAGGTCTGAGGGGAGAGGGAGAGGTCTGAGGGGAGAGGGAGAGGGTTGAGGTGAGAGGGAGAGTGCTGAGGGGAGAAGGAGAGTGTTGAGGGAAGAGGGAGAGGTTCCAGGGGAGAGGGAGAGAGTTGAGGGAGAGGGAGAGGTTTGAGGGGAGAGCGACAGGGTTGAGGGGAGAGCGACAGGGTTGAGGGGTGAGGGAGAGGGCTGAGGGGTGAGGGAGATGGTTGAGGGGTGAGGGAGAGGGTTGAGGGGTGAGGGGTGAGGGAGAGAGTTGAGGGGAGAGGGAGACGGCTGAGGGGTGAGGGAGAGGGTTGGGGGAGAGGGAGAGGGTTGGGGGAGAGGGAGAGGGTTGAGGGGAGGGACAGAGGATTGAGGGGAGAGGGAGCGGGTTGAGGGGAGGGAGAGAGGGTTGAGGGGAGAGGGAGAGGGGTGAGGGGGGGTGTTGAGGGAGATGGTTGAGCGGAGAGGAAATGGAATTGCATTATTATTAACTGTCCTTTGGTTCAATGGCAAACACATTCCTGAATGACAGTTTATTGGTGTGAATAATGGACAGCTTGAAATTCCACCTCCTGTTTATAATAATGCTGATCAGATCCGATAGGGTCTGGTGATTTTAATGATGAATTCAGTAATTCTGTATTTGAGAACTTCCTGCAAATGGAATATCAGAAAAGCAGCATAATACATATTTCTGGGATTGAGTGCTCTGTGCTGTGTTGGTGCTTTGAGAATGTCACATACTCGCTCCCGAAATGTATCTATAAAAACTCAGTGACTAACGTGTTGATCTGGAAATGCAAAAGGTTTTTTCTTTACATGTTTGAACCTGACTCACTGAGGTTCTGGTTTTTGACAATGTCCATCCAGAAATTTTCTCTGGGAGGATATTTGACACTTCAGTCACGGTTTCATACGGAGCCAAGAGTTAGTTTTGGAAAAGCTGATTTATGTCCCTCCTGCAGGCTCAGAGTTAGTTTAAAATTATTAATTCAGCAAAGGACCTGCTAAAACTGACCGCTCAAACAACACGATGTGAAACAAATGTTATTCAGTCGGTCTCGGGGGCAATAGACTCGCTGGTGTCCAGGGAATTGGAAAGCGTCACAAACAACAGATGGAGCAAGTTGGCGTCAGGCTGTTTAACCACAGAGGAGACACAACCCAGATTGAAAATGCTCCTTTGTCAGCAAAGTTAAAGCTGCTGTTATAAAGTGTATAATACAACACAATCTAGGAGCCCGTGCGGGAGACAGACACTGGGACAGAGAACTTCAAACACTGTTCATCAACTCACAGAGAGAAAAGAAATCAACAAATAATTAAACACCCACCTCACTCAAGAAAAGCGTTGAGCATTCTGCCGTTCCAGTCTCTCCACTGAATTTTCTGTATCTCAGTCTGCTTGTTGTATCTCAGCCGCTAACACACTCTCCTTTAATTTCCAAGGTTCAAACAATCCGACAACTTCCGACCCGATTTTCCTCATTGCAGTCTGTTCCCGTCTCCTGCACGGAATTAAACAGCGGCGTTTACCTGTGTGTCTGTTTCCAGGGAATCAGCTTCTTCATCCTGCAACAGAATGGTCCTGGAAACAAACAGTGTCGGTTTTAAGTGGATAGCAGGTGAGGATCCGCCCCTATTGACAAAGGAAGTTAGAACCATAGAACCATAGAAAATTACAGCTCAGAAACAGGCCTTTTGGCCCTTCTTGTCTGTGCCAAACCATTTTATGCCTAGTCCCACTGACCTGCACTTGGACCATATCCCTCCACACCCCTCTCATTCATGAACCCGTCCAAGTTTTTCTTAAATGTTAAAAGTGACCCCGCATTTACCACTTTATCCGGCAGCTCATTCCACACTCCCACCACTCTTTGCGTGAAGAAGTCCCCCCTAATATTCCCTTTAAACTTTTCTCCTTTCACCCTTAACCCATGCCCTCTGGTTTTTTTCTCCCCGAGCCTCAGCGGAAAAAGTCGAAGTCACTCTCCTTGTACTAGCGTTCAGGTGAAGAGCAGGTAATGTTTATTTTGACACTGAAATGTTTAAACATTACGTTTTGAATATGTTTAACACTTGTTTCAAATTCACTAAATTAAATTCTAATGCGAACAATTAAAATCCATCAAATTATCATTGGAACATCCTATCATTGTCCCGAGTTGAAAATGTCGCGACTGTTCCTTGGTAATATGTTTTTTAAAAAATATCTGAATCAGTTTGGAATGTATTCGAGGATTAGCGCCATTCCTACCACTCTCCCCTGTCCCCACCCCCACCCCAAAATCCCCAACGCCCCCAACGCCCCCAACGCCCCCAATCCCCAACGCCCCCAATCCCCAACGCCCCCAATCCCCAACGCCACCACCTCTCTCTGAAAACAGAAACCAACAGGCTACTGACGCACTGAGAGTGGAAATTCGAACTCATCATCATTTTAAATAGTCTTATTCTCTGACGTTGCCCCAAGTTCTTGATCCGCGCCTGTCCAAAAGGGGAAATATTACCTGAGAATTCTCCCTGCTCGATAGGAAAGTTTTATTTCGTTTATCGCTCGTTAATAATTTGTTTGATTGCAGAAACAAGGTGATGACATTAAATGTCAGCAGAGGTTCGAGCGTTGGACAAATACATTCTGCTCCGACATTCCCACTTTTTTCATCTTACATCAAACATGTGTTCAGATTGTCGACAGTTTCGGATTTTTTGGGCCTTTCTTCATGCATTAAACCTACATCTGGAGAGAATATAAACTGAATATATTCTCTTATCCAAAACTTAATTCGATCCTTAATAACAACCTCTGATTTAAAGCTCCAATCTATTCCATTAGTCTGTTCCCAGTAACTCTCATAGATTTACAGAGTCAGTCAGCACATAAACAGTCCCTTCGGCCCATCATGTCCATGCTGGCCATCAATTACCAATCTGCAATCATCTCCTTTACCAGCACTTGATCCGTATTGGATTATGCCTTGACTATTAAAGTGCTAGTCCAGGCGCCTGTTCCATATTCCCACCATTTTGTGTGTGAAATAACATTTCCTCATATCCCCTCTTAACCACTTTCCCCTCTCCATGTTCCCATGCCCACCTGCCAGAGACACATGAAGTAAAAGTTTACTTCATCGTCACTAGGAAGGCTTACGTTAACACTACAATTAATTACTGTGAAATTCCCCTAGTCGCCACACTCCGGCGCCTGATCGGGTCAATGAACTTAACCAGCACGTCTTTCTGACTGTGGGGAGAAACTGGAGCACTCGGAGGAAACCCAGGCAGTCACGGGGAGAACGTTCTAACTCGACAGATACAGTGACAAACGCCAGGAATCTGAGCGGATTCCTTGGTGCTGTGACACAGCAGTGCTAACCACTGTGCCACGCTTCTGCCATTGGGAGAGATTCTGACAATATACCGTGTCTACCTTTCTGATAATTTTGTGTATCTCTATGAAGTTTTCCCTCAGCCTCCGTGCCTCCAGTGAAAGTGAACCCCGATTACCCTGTCTCTCCATAATGGCTGCAATTTCCCGTTCCAGACAACTCCTTGCTGAACCTCACTCTCAGCCCTCTCCAGTGGAATTATTCCATCCCAGAGTTTGGCGACCAGACTTTACACAATATTCCATCTGTGGATTAACTAATGATCTGAGATGGGCCTGGACCCCACTGCTCCTATAGCCTGTGTCTTGGATAATGAAGGCAAGCATTCAGTATGTCTTCTAAACTAACATATCTAGCAGCACCGGCTCCATCAGGGATCAAGGGACTTGCACCCCAGGTTCACGTTAGTCCTCAGTACTCCCTGCTGCCATTCTTGAATAAAGGGATCACATTAGATATCCCACGGTCACTTCGGCGAAGATGTCGATATCTCCCTCAGTGTGTCCCTGCAATCTCCTTCCGTGACTGCCACAGAAGACTGAGGTATAATTGCTTCAGGCCCTGGGGGTTTATGCACCAATATTCCCGCTAACACATCCAATCCCTCCTTCTTATTGATCTTAACGTGTTCTTGAATCTTACTGTTCCTGCTGAAATCTCCAGGTTTAAAATGTTTCCCCTCTGTGTATAAAGATGAAAAAATAATGTTCGGCCTCAACCACGTCCTCTGACTCCTCGCACAGAGGTTCCTTTGTGCTCTGATGGGCCCCACTTTTCCCTGGTCATCCTCTCGCACCCAACATACTGAGAAAATGCCTTGCGGTTTTCCTTAGTGTGGTCTGCCAATTATATGTTGTGGCCCCTCTTTTCCCTCCTGATTGGTTTTTCAGCAGCTTGCTGAGACCCTCCCTCATTTTCCGTGCTCTGCACATACCACTTACTCCTTTTCCTCCCTTTTATGGAACCCTCGATACCTCTTGACTTCCAGGATTCCCTGGACTTGCCAAACTTACTCTTCACTCTGAGAGAAAACCAACGGGCCCTGCATTCTCACTCTGGCACTTTAATAGACATCCATTTTCCAAATATATATTGACCTGTAGGGAACTGATCCCAGTCTAAGTTTGCTGGAAACTGTCTTATGATATTGAAATCGTCTTTCCCCCAATTCAAGTACTTGTTCACTGAACTCTCTTTATTCCTTTCCATATAACTGAGAAGCTGAGAGATTTCTGGCCATTGTTCCAAAAATGCCCGCCTCCTGACACTGCGACCAATTGCCTGGCTTCTTTCCCTTTGATTAGGTCTGGGACAGCACTTGCCCCATTCCAAACTGATTCAGATATTAAAAAAATATATATTACCAGTGAACAGTCGTTACATATTCAACAAGGGACAATGATAGGATGTTCCAATGATAATTGGATGGATTTTAGTTGTTCGCATTAGAATTTAATATAATGAATTTGAAACAAGTGTTAAATGTATTCAAAACGTAATGTTTAAACATTTCAGTGTCAACGTAAGCATTTCCTGCTCTTCACCTGAACGCTTGTATAAGGAGAGGGAGAAAGACACTAGTAGGTGTGGTATATAGGCCCCCAAATAATAATGTTGAGGTAGGGAGGGCTATAAACAAGCAGATAAGGGATGCGTGTAAAAACGGAACGGCAATAATCATGGGGGACTTCAACATGCACATTGACTGGCAGACTCAAGTCGGTAAGGGTGGAATGGAGGAAGAGTTCTTAGAATGCTGTCGGGATAGTTTCCTTGAACAGCATGTTACGGAACCGACGAGGGAACGAGCTATTTTGGATCTGGTATTGTGTAACGAGGTAGGTAGAATTAAGGATCTTATTGTGAAGGACCCTCTTGGGTCTAGTGACCACAATATGGTCGAATTTATGATTCAGATGGAAGAGGAGAAAGTTTGGTCCCAAACCAGTGTCCTCTGTTTGAACAGAGGGAAATATGGTAGGATGAGGGATGAATTGGCTAAGGTCGACTGGGAGAGCAGGCTGGCAGGTAGGATAGCTGAGGAACAGTGGAGGATTTTTAAGGAGATCCTTTTCAGTTCTCAGCAAAAATATATTCCAGCAAAAAACAAGGATTGTAAGAAAAGGGAGAACCAGCCGTGGATAACGAAGGAAATAAAGGAGAGTATTAAAATAAAAACAGCTGCGTACAGAGTGGCCAAAAATAGTGGAGAAACAAGTGATTGGGAAAAATTTAAGAAACAACAAAGAGAGACTAAGAAAGCGATAAAGAAAGGAAGGATAGACTATGAAGCTAGGCTAGCAATTAATCTAAAAAATGATAGTAAAAGTTTTTATAAATATATAAAAAGGAATAGAGTGGCTAGAGTGAATGTTGGACCCTTGGAGGACGAGAGGGGGGAGTTAATAGTGGGAAATGAGGATATGGCTGAGTCTTTAAATAAGTTTTTTGTGTCGGTCTTCACGGTGGAGGACACAAATAGTTTGCCAAATATTAACGATAGAGGGTTGGCAGCAGGAGAAATACTTAATACAATTAATGTTACCAGAGAGGCAGTGCTGGGTAGACTAATGGGACTGAAGGTGGATAAGTCCCCGGGTCCGGATGGAATGCATCCCAGGGTATTGAAAGAAATGTCAGAGGTAATAGTGGATGCGTTAGTGATTATTTATCAAAACTCGTTGCATTCTGGGGTAGTGCCGGTTGATTGGAAAACGGCTAATGTTACGCCGCTGTTTAAAAAAGGAAGGAGACAAAAGGCGGGTAACTATAGGCCGGTCAGCTTAACGTCTGTAGTAGGGAAAATGCTGGAATCCATTATTAAAGAGGAGATAGCAGGGCATCTGGATAGAAATGGTTCGATCAATCAGACGCAGCATGGATTCATGAGGGGAAAGTCGTGCTTGACGAACATGTTGGATTTTTATGAAGATGTGACTAGGGCGGTTGATGGAGGAGAACCGTTGGATGCGGTGTTTTTGGATTTCCAAAAGGCGTTTGATAAGGTGCCCCATAAAAGGCTACTGAAGAAGATTAGGGCACACGGAGTTGGGGGTAGTGTGTTAAAGTGGATTGGGGACTGGCTATCCGACAGGAAGCAAAGAGTCGGAATAAATGGGTGTTTTTCCGGTTGGAGGAAGGTAACTAGTGGCGTGCCGCAGGGATCGGTACTCGGGCCGCAACTATTTACCATTTATATAGATGATCTGGAGGAGGGGACGGAGTGTAGGGTAACGAAGTTTGCAGACGACACAAAGATAAGTGGAAAAGTGAATCGTGTGGAGGACGGAGAAGATCTGCAGAGAGATTTGGACAGGCTGAGTGAGTGGGCGAGGATATGGCAAATGGAGTATAACGTTGAGAAATGCGAGGTTATACACTTTGGAGGAAATAATAACAAATGGGATTACTATCTCAATGGAAACAAATTAAAACATGCTACCATGCAAAGGGACCTGGGGGTCCTTGTGCATGAGACGCAAAAGCCCAGTCTGCAGGTACAACAGGTGATCAAGAAGGCAAATGGGATGTTGGCCTATATTGCGAAGGGGATAGAATATAAAAGCAGGGATGTCTTGATGCACCTGTACAGGGCATTGGTGAGGCCGCAGCTGGAATAATGTGTGCAGTATTGGTCCCCTTATATGAGGAAGGATATATTGGCATTGGAGGGAGTGCAGAGAAGGTTCACCAGGTTGATACCTGAGATGAGGGGTTTGGATTATGAGGAGAGGCTGAGGAGATTGGGTTTGTACTCGTTGGAGTTTAGAAGGATGAGGGGGGATCTTATGGAGACTTATAAGATAATGCGGGGGCTGGATAGGGTGGAGGCGGAGAGAATCTTTCCACTTAGTAAGGAAGTTAAAACTAGAGGACACAGCCTCAAAATAAAGGGGGGTCGGTTTAAGACAGAGTTGAGGAGGAACTTCTTCTCCCAGAGGGTGGTGAATCTCTGGAATTCTCTGCCCACTGAGGTGGTGGAGGCTACCTCGCTGAATATGTTTAAAGCGCGGATGGATGGATTCCTGATCGGTAAGGGAATTAAGGGTTATGGGGATCAGGCGGGTAAGTGGTACTGATCCACGTCAGATCAGCCATGATCTTATTGAATGGCGGGGCAGGCTCGAGGGGCTAGATGGCCTACTCCTGCTCCTATTTCTTATGGTCTTATGTTCTTATGAGAGTGACTTCAACTCCCTTTGTCAATAGGGGCGGATCCTCACCTGCTATCCATTTAAAATCGGCACTGTTTGTTTCCAGGACCATCCTGCTGCAGGATGAAGAATCTGATTCCCCAGAAAACAGACACACAGGTAAACGCCGCTGTTTGTTTCCAGGACCATCCTGCTACAGGATGTCGGACCTGCTTTCCCAGCAAACAGACACAACGGTAAACGCAATTCAGGTTCAATTCAGAGCATTAGACATGGTCCCATAATTCACCTTCAGACTACATCACCCACAAGATTGCGCCCATCAAACACTTACAAGGATAAGCTCCCTCGACATTGTCCACCAACTGCAATGAGTGCAGAGGTAGCACAGGCTGAGATACAAAGATATTGTCCTTCTGCACAGTCCAAACACTAAACTTCAGTGCAGTTGTAGTAATGTCTCTCAAACTGCAAATCACCCTGAGTGAGCAGTATGTACACTGCACCCCTCTGAGTCTCTGTCATCTTTAAATCTCTGTCTCTCCATTGAAATATTCATGTGGGAAAACTATCCATTGTGCCAGTCTCCATCTTCATTTTTTGTTTCAGATCATTTTCAAGCTGCCTTTCCCCCGTTGGCCGTGTTCCTTTAATTCTCAAAGCCGGATTTTGACACAAGGCCCTAAAATCCTTGCAACCAGTCGCCATAATACAGGGACTGGAAAGAGAAGCCGGAACGGATCTCACTGAGGTTTGGCCATATCCATTTTTATAAGATGATGCGACAGCGTGGCGACTCTTTGCGAGCTCTGCACGATATGATTAGAATGGATAACCCGCAAAACAATACTTCACATCAACCAATCAGATCAGTGACCACCCTTGCAGCACATGTTCAGAAGTGGAGGTGTTCGCTGATATCTGTACAATCTTCAGCATGATTTGTGAATCATTAGATGCTGAAACAGTGCGTGTCCAAATGCAGAATGACCAGACCAGTTTCCAGGTCTGGTAGTCACTTCAGAAACAGAATCCGTGCGAGAAAATCAACAAAGATTAAACACTCACCTCAACCAACAGAAGAGTGGAACATTCTGCTTTCCCGGTCTGGACACTGAATCCTCTGAATCTCAATCTGTGTGTAATGCCTCAGCCGCTGGTGCACTCTCCCTTAATGTCCAAGGTTCAAACAATCCGACAGTTTATGACACGGTTTTCCAGAGTTCTGTCTTTTGCCGCCATCTGAAGCAGCGGCGTTTACCTGCCTGGCTGTTTGCAGAGTGACCATCATCTTCATCCTGCAGCAGATTTGTCCTGGAAACAAATAAACATCGACTTTCAGCACAGCGGACAGCAGGTGGGGATCCGGCCCTATTGAAAATGGAAGGTGAAAACATACCAAAACAGCTATGATTCAGGACAAGAGCAAGTTTAAACATAGAAACATAGGAGATAGCAGCAGGAGGAGGCCTTTTGTCCCTTCGAGCCTGCTCCGCATTTCATTTCGATCATGGCTGTTCATCCAACTCAATAGTCTAAATCTCTCTTTAGTGCTTATTCAGATAGATTTAGAGAAAAGTTCACTGCATTTCTGTTATAAGAACTGTTTCCTTTAACTTGCAAATGTTCTTAATAACACTAAGTTTGAACCTGCGAACAAGTCCGTGTCCTTTGATTGTCTCGCAGCAGCACCTGGGTAAAGGCGTTTTTCAGCAACAAACTGGTGGAAAGTCTGTCTGTGAGTTGCCACTGACAACACATGTTTCCAGAATCTGAACAAATCTGGATTCTGTGTCGGCGAAAGGCAGTTCTTCCCCCGTTCTTTAAACAGGAATTAAATCACATCACAACAAAATAACACAGAAAGCTGGACCTTCAAAAACAGGTCAAACCAAATCCGCCGATACAGCAACACAGAAAACGATTCTGTTCCAGGATCAGTCAACAGACCTGGGAATAAAAATAGATGCAAAAGGATGTCAGGTGGTTCAAATGGGTGTCCATGGACTGGTGGAAGAGGTTTCAGTGGAACGAATAAACACACACAAGATTGGAAGGCAGGTGATGGGATAGGCGAAGGCAGACATTTCACCAACATGTGAGTGACAAAACACTTCGATGAACACGTCTTCAGAAAATGTCCATAAACCTCCATTACAAACAATACACGTTCAAATGGAATGCATTATTATTAACTGTCCTTTGGCACAATGGCAAACACATTCCTGAATGACAGTTTATTGGTGCGAATAATGGACAGCTTGAAATTCCACCTCCTGTTTATAATAATGCTGATCATATCCGATAGGGTCTGGTGATTTTAATGATGAATTCAATTATTCTGTATTTGAGAACTTCCTGCAAATGGAATATCAGAAAAGCAGCATAATACATATTTCTGGGATTGAGTGCACTGTGCTGTGTTGGGGCTTTGAGAAAGTCACATACTCGCTCCCGCCGAAATGTATCTATAAAAACTCAGTGACTAACGTGTTGGTCTGGAAATGCAAAAGGTTTTTTCTTTACATGTTTGAACCTGACTCACTGAGGTTCTGGTTTTTGACAATGTCCCTCCAGCTATTTTCTCTGGGAGGATATTTGACACTTCAGTCACGGTTTCATACGGAGCCAAGAGTTAGTTTTGGAAAAGCTGATTTATTTCCCTCCTGAAGTCTCAGAGTTAGTTTAAAATTATTAATTCAGCAAAGGACCTGCTAAAACTGACCGCTCAAACAACACAATGTGAAACAAATGTTATTCAGTCCGTCTCGGGGGCAATAAACTCGCTGGTGTCCAGGGAATTGGAAAGCGTCATAAACAACAGATGGAGCAAGTTGGCGTCAGGCTGTTTAACCACAGAGGAGACACAACCCAGATTGAAAATGCTCCTTTGTCAGCAAAGTTAAAGCTGCTGTTATAAAGTGTATAATACAACACAATCTAGGAGCCCGTGCGGGAGACAGACACTGGGGCAGAGAACTTCAAACCCTGTTCATCAACTCACAGAGAGAAAAAAAATCAACAAATAATTAAACACCCACCTCACTCAAGAAAAGCGTTGAGCATTCTGCCGTTGCGGTCTCTCCACTGGACTTTTTGTATTTCAGTCTGCTTGCTGTATCTCAGCCGCTAACACACTCTCCTTTAGCTTGGAAGGTTCAAACAATGTGGTTGCAGGGATGGTGTAGGAGGGAGGGTTTCAACTACGTGGATAATTGGAACACATTCTGGGGAAGGTGGGACCTCTACAAACAGGACGGGGTGCACCTGAACCAGAGGGGCACCAATATCCTGGGAGGGAAATTTGCTATGGCTCTTCAGGGGGGTTTAAACTAATTTGTCCAGGGGGTGGGAAAAGGAGTGGTAGTCTGGTAGTCAGTGTTGAGGGTAGTGAGGTATTGGGGAAGGTATCAGGGTCAAGGGTGGATACCAGTCGACAGGAAGGCGGGTTGAAGTGTGTCCACTTCAATGCAAGGAGCATCCGGAACAAGGTAGATGAACTTGGGGCGTGGATTGGTACTTGGGACTACGATGTTGTGGCCATTACGGAGACATGGGTAGAACAAGGACAGGAATAGTTGGACGTTCGGGGTATAGATGTTTCAGTAAGTGTAGGGAAGCTGGTAAAAGAGGTGGAGGAGTAGCATTGTTAATCAAGGATATTTTAACGGCTGCAGAAAGGCACTTCGAGGGGGATCTGTATACTGAGGTAATATGGGCTGAAGTTAGAAATAGGAAAGGAGCGGTCAAGTTGTTAGGAGTTTACTATAGGCCCCCAAATAGTAATAGAGATGTGGAGGAAGAAATTGCTAAGCAGATTATAGATAGGTGTGGGGGTCACAGGGTCGTTGTCATGGGGGACTTTAACTTTCCAAATATTGATTGGAACCTTTGTAGGTCGAATAGTTCAGATGGGGCAGTTTTTGTGCAGTGTGTGCAGGAGGTTTTCCTGACACAATATGTGGATAGGCCGAAAAAAGGTGAGGCCACAGTGGATTTGGTAGTGCATACACACAGGGACACAGAGAGATAGAATCTCAGATACACACAGGGACACAGAGAGAGAATCACAGATACACACAGGGACACACAGAGAGAATCACAGATACACACAGGGACACACAGAGAGAATCACAGCACACACAGGGACACAGAGAGAGAATCACAGATACACCATAGAACCATAGAAAATTACAGTTCAGAAACAGGCCTTTTGGCCCTTCTTGTCTGTGCCGAACCATTTTATGCCTAGTCCCACTGACCTGCACTTGGACCATATCCCTCCACACCCCTCTCATCCATGAACCCGTCCAAGTTTTTCTTAAATGTTAAAAGTTCCCACTTTATCTGGCAGCTCATTCCACACTCCCACCACTCTCTGCGTGAAGAATCACCCCCTAATATTCCCTTTAAACTTTTCTCCTTTCACCCTTAACCCATGCCCTCTGGTTTCTTTCTCCCCGAGCCTGAGAGGAAAAAGCCTGCTTGCATTCACTCTATCTATACCCATCAAAATCTTATACACCACTATCAAATCTCCCCTCAATCTTCTACGCTCCAGGGAATAAAGTCCCAACCTATTCAATCTCTCTCTGTAACTCAGCTTCTCAAGTCCCGGCAACATTCTTGTGAACCTTCTCTGCACTCTTTCAATCTTATTTACATCCTTCCTGTAACTAGGTGACCAAAACTGTACACAATACTCAAAATTCGGCCTCACCAATGCCTTATATAACCTTACCATAACACTCCAAAATTTATACTCGATACTCCGATTTATAAAAGCCAATGTACCAAAGGCACTCTTTACGACCCTTTCCACCTCTGACGTCACTTTTAGGGAGTTCTGTACCTGTATTCCCAGATCCCTCTGTTCAACTGCACTCTTCAGAGTCCTACCATTTATCCTGTATCTTCTACTTTGATTTGTCCTTCCAAAGTGCAATATCTCACACTTGTCTGCGTTAAATTCCATTTGCCATTTTTCAGCCCATTTTTCTAGTTGGTCCAATTCCCTCTGCAAGCTTTGAAAACCTTCCTCACTGTCCACTACACCTCCAATCTTTGTATCATCAGCAAACTTGCTGATCCAATTGACCACATTATCATCCAGATCATTGATATAGATGACAAACAACAATGGACCCAACACCGATCCCTGCGGCACACCACGAGTCACAGGCCTCCACTCAGAGAAGCAATCCTCCACAACCACTCTCTGGCTTCTTCCATAGAGCCAGTGTCTTATCCAATTTACTATCTCCCCATGTATACCCAGCGACTGAACCTTCCTAACTAACCTCCCATGAGGGACCTTGTCAAAGGCCTTGCTGAAATCCAGGTAGACAACATTCACCGTCTTCCCTTCGTCCACTTGGGAAATAGGTTAAAAAGTAGGGTCACTAGGGTGGCCATCTCTGGGCTGCTCCCAATGCCTCGTGCCAGTGAGGCTAAGAATAGGGAGTTGGTACAAATGAATGCCTGGCTAAAGGACTGGTCCAGGAGGGAGGGCTTCATTTTCATAGACCAATGGGAGGTTTTCAGGAGAGGATGGCACCTGTACAAGAGGGAGGGGTCACAACTAAGTTGGAAGGGCACAAATATCCTGGCTGGGAGCTTTGCTAGTGCAGTTCGGGGGGGTTTAAACTAGTATGGCAGGGGGGTGGGGATCAAAATATTAGGTCTACAAGTGTGGAGGCTGGGGACGAGCTTGGGGCTGGGACAAGGCTGGCAAAGAAGAAGAGCACTCTGGGGGAGGACGACCTCACTGGGCCTGGAGGTCTGGGGTGCTTATACTTCAATGCAAGGAGCGTAGCAGGTAAGACAGACGAACTTGGTGCCTTAATGCGCACGAGGGATTTGGATGTGGTTGCGGTGACAGAGACTTGGTTGAAAGAGGGACAGGACTGGCAGCTGAATATTCCAGGGTACAAGTGTTTTAGGCGAGACAGAGGAGGGGCCAAAAGAGGTGGGGGAGTAGCGGTATTCGTTGGAGAGCATATTACAGCGGTGCAGAGGGAGGACAATTCAGAGGGGTCGTGTAACGAGTCACTCTGGGTGGAGCTTAGAAACAGGAAGGGCGCAGTCACTATGTTGGGGGTGGACTACAGGCCCCCCAACAGCCCAAAGGAAGTGGAAGAATGGATATGTCAGGAGATACTGGATAGGTGCAGGAAAAATAGGGTTGTTGTAGTGGGAGACTTCAATTTCCCTGGTATAGACTGGAAATCGCTGAGGGCAGGGACTCTGGATGGGGAGGAATTCATAAAATGTGTACAGGAGGGTTCGTTGGAACAATATGTAGACAGCCCGACTAGAGAGGGGGCTATACTGGACCTGGTACTGGGGAATGAGCCCGGTCAGGTCTTCAAAGTTTTGGTAGGGGAACATGTGGCAAATAGTGACCACAATTCTGTTAGCTTTAGGATAGTGATGGAAAAGGATGAGTGGTGTCCCAAGGGTAAGGTGTTGGATTGGGGGAAGGCTAACCTTAGTGGGATCAGGCAGAAATTGGCAGCTCTTGATTGGGAGAGGCTGTTTGAGGGTAAATCCACATCTGGTATGTGGCAGTCTTTTAAGGAACGGTTGTTAGGGCTACAGGACAAGCATGTGCCTGTAAAAAAGGATAGGAAGGGTAGGATTAGAGAACCGTGGATAACCAGGGAAATTGAGGGACTGGTCAAAAAGAAATTGAGAGGCGTATGTTAGGTCCAAGCAGCTAAAAACGGAGGGAGCTCTGGAGGAGTACACAGAAAGTAGGAAAGTACTCAAACGGGGAATTAGAAGAGCAAAAAGGGGTCACGAAATGTTCTTGGCAGACAGGATTAAGGAGAATCCCAAGGCATTTTATTCATACGTAAGGAACAAAAGGGTTGTTAGGTAAAAAATCGGACCTCTCAGGGACAAAAGTGGGAACTTATGCTTGGAGCCCAAAGAAGTAGGGGAGATCCTAAATGAATACTTTGCGTCGGTATTCACAAAGGAGAGGGATGTGTTGACTGGGAGTATCTCGGAGGGGAGTGTTGAACCGTTGGAGAAAATCTCAATTACAAAGGAGGAAGTGTTAGGTTTGTTAGAGAATATAAAGACTGACAAATCCCCAGGGCCTGATGTAATCTATCCAAGGCTGCTCAGGGAGACGAGAGGTGAAATCGTTGGGCCTCTGACGCAAATCTTTGTCTCGTCACTGGACGCAGGTGAGGTCCCAGAGGATTGGAGGATAGCTAATGTGGTCCCGTTATTTAAGAAGGGTAGGAAGGATAACCTGGGTAATTATAGGCCGGTGAGCTTGACGTCCGTGGTGGGGAAGTTGTTGGAAAAGATTCTTAGAGATAGGATGTATGCGCATTTAGAAAGGAATAAACTCCTTAACGATAGTCAGCATGGTTTTGTGAGAGGGAGGTCATGCCTCACTAACCTGGTGGTGTTTTTTGAAGAAGTGACCAGAATGGTTGACGAAGGAAGGGCCGTGGATGTTGTCTATATGGACTTTAGTAAAGCGTTTGACAAAGTCCCTCATGGTAGGCTAGTGAAAAAGGTTGGATCTCATGGGATAAAGGGGGAGGTGGCGAGATGGGTGGAGAACTGGCTTGGTCATAGAAGACAGAGGGTGGTAGTGGAAGGGTCTTTTTCCGGCTGGAGGCCTGTGACTAGTGGTGTTCCGCAGCGCTCTGTATTGGGACCTCTGCTGTTTGTGATTTATATAAATGATCTGGAAGAAGGAGTAACTGGGGTGATCAGTAATTTTGTGGACGACACAAAACTGGCAGGACTTGCAGATAGTGAGGAACATTGTCAGAGGCGACAGAAGGATATAGATAGGCTGGAAATTTGGGCAAAGAAATGGCAGATGGAGTTCAATCCTGATAAATGTGAAGTGATGCATTATGGTGGGAATAATGTAGGGAGGAGCTACACGATAAATGGAAGAACCATAAAGGGTGTAGAGACGCAGAGGGACCTGGGTGTGCAAGTCCACAGATCTTTGAAGGTGACGTCACAGGTGGAGAAGGTGGTGAAGAAGGCATATGGCATGCTTGCCTTTATAGGACGGGGCATAGAGTATAAACGTTGGGGTCTGATGTTGCAGATGTATAGAACGTTGGTTCGGCCGCATTTGGAATACTGCGTCCAGTTCTGGTCGCCACACTACCAGAAGGACGTGGAGGCTTTGGAGAGAGTACAGAGGAGGTTTACCAGGATGTTGCCTGGTATGGAGGGGCTTGGTTATGAGGAGAGTTTGGGGAAACTGGGGTTGTTCTCCTTGGAAAGACGGAGGATGAGGGGAGACTTAATAGAGGTGTATAAAATTATGAAAGGCATAGATAGGGTGAACGGTGGGAAGCTTTTCCCCGGGTCAGTGGTGACGTTCACGAGGGGTCATAGGTTCAAGGTGAAGGGGGGGAGGTTTAACACAGATATCAGAAGGACATATTTTACACAGAGGGTCGTGGGGATCTGGAATGTGTTGCCGGGCAAGGTGGTGGAGGCGGACACACTGGGAACGTTTAAGACTTATCTAGACAGCTATATGAACGGAGTGGGAATGGAGGGATACAAAAGAGTGGTCTAGTTTGGACCAGGGAGCGGCGCGGGCTAATTGTTCTTTGTTTCTCGTTTCAAGGCTTCATTCTATGATCATCTTGCTGGTGCCAGTACAGAGCGAGACTGCGGATAGTTGGGAACCTGTCTCGGGGGCAGGGAATTCAGATGGTGTTCGTAAGGCAGAAGTGGAATGGATTGGGTTGGGAAGCATTTTCTGATCAGGGCCAGTGTGATCTCCTGGACTCGTTTCGATCGCCACAGGGGGTCGGAGAGGAATTTCCCAGATTTTTTTTTCCCCATATTGGCCCTGGGGTTTTCTCTCTGGGTTTTCGCCTCTCCCTGGAGATCACATGGTCTGGAATGGCGGGTTGGGGGTGAGTTAATAGGTTGTGATGAACAAAGCATCGTAGCTGTGAGGGACAGCTCGGTGGATAGGATATTAGGATGTCGATAGGCTGGAAAATTGGGCGGGGATCCTGGATTCAGGATTCAATCCTGGACCGGGGAGCGGCGCGGGCTTGGAGGGCCGAAGGGCCTGTTCCTGTGCTGTATTGTTCTTTGTTCTTTGTTCTTGTTCTTTCCTGGTAACCTCCTCGAAAAACTCTAATAGATTGGTCAAACATGACCTACCACGCACAAAGCCATCTTGACTCTCCCTAATAAGTCCCTGTCTATCCAAATATTTGTAGATCCTATCCCGTATCACATCTTCCACCTTTTTGATCTTAAAGACGCCCCACTCTCTCCCTTGTTACTCTTTTGCCCTTTATGTACTTGTGGAAGCACTTTGGGTTCTCCTTTGCCTTATCTGACAAAACAATCTCATGCACTCTTTTTGCCCTCCTGATTTCCCTCTTACCTCTACTCTTCAAGGGGTTCATTTGATCCCAGCTGCGTATGCATGTCATGTGCCTTCTTCTTCTTGACCAGGGCGTCAATATCCCAAGTCATTCAGGATTCCCTACTTCTACCATGTGGTCATCTCTGGTACGCTACCGGTGCCACGTGATAGCGAGTTGAGGAACAGGGAGAGAGTGCACTTAAACATGTGGTTACAGGGATGGTGTAGGAGGGAGGGTTTCAGATACGTGGATAATTCGAACACGTTCTGGGGAAGGTGGGACCTCTACAAACAGGACGGGGTGCACCTGAACCAGAGGGGCACCAATATCCTGGGAGGGAAATTTGCTACGGCTCTTCAGGGGGATTTAAACTAATTTGTCAGGGGAGTGGGAAAAGGAGTTGTAGTCTGGAAGTCAGTGTTGAGGGTGGTGAGGTATTGGGGAAGGTATCAAGGTCAAGGGTGGGTACCGGTAGACAGGAAGGTGGGTTGAAGTGTGTCTACTTCAATGCAAGGAGCATCCGGAACAAGGTGGATGAACTTGGGGCGTGGATTGCGACTTGGGACTACGATGTTGTGGGCATTACGGAGACGTGGGTAGAGCAAGGACAGGAATGGTTGTTGGACGTTCCGGGGTATAGATGTTTCACTAAGTGTAGGGAAGCTGGTTAAAGAGGTGGAGGAGTAGCATTGTTAATCAAGGATAGTTTAACGGCTGCGGAAAAGCACTTTGAGGGGGATATGCACACTGAGGTAATATGGGCTGCAGTTAGAAACAGGAAAGGAGCGGTCACGTTGTTAGGAGTTTACTATAGGCCCCCAAATAGTAATAGAGATGTGGAGGAAGAAATTGCTAAGCAGATTATGGATACGTGTGGGGGTCACAGGGTAGTTGTCATGGGGGACTTTAACTTTCCAAATATTGATTGGAACCTTTGTAGGTCGAATAGTTCGGATGGGGCAGTTTTTGTGCAGTGTGTGCAGGAGGGTTTCCTGACACAATATGTGGATCGGCCGACAAGGGGTGAGGCCACATTGGATTTGGTACTGGGAAATGAACCGGGCCAAGTGTTCGATTTGGTTGTGGGAGAGAACTTTGGAGATAGTGACCACAATTCGGTGTCTTTTGTTATTGCAATGGAGAGGGATAGGGCCGGACGGCAGGGCAAGGCTTACAATTGGGGGAGAGGTAATTATGATGCGATTAGGCAAGAATTAGGGGGCATAAGATGGGAACAGAAACTGTCAGTGAAAGGCACTGATGAAAAGTGGAACTTTTTCAAGGAACAAATACTGGGTGTCCTTGATAGGTATGTCCCTGTCAGGCAGGGAGGAAATGGCCGAGAGAGGGAACCGTGGTTCACAAAAGAGGTGGAATGTCTTGTGAAAAGGAAGAGGGAAGCTTATGTAGGGATGAGGAAACAAGGTTCAGATGGCTCGATTGAGGGTTACAAGTTAGCAAGGAATGAGCTGAAAAAGGGGCTGAGGAGAGCTAGGAGGGGACATGAGAAGTCCTTGGCGGGTCGGATCAAGGAAAACCCCAAGGCTTTTTACTCTTATGTGAGGAATAAAAGAATGACCAAGATGAGGTTAGGGCCGGTCAAGGACAGTGGTGGGAACTTGTGTATGGAATCAGTAGAGATAGGCGAGGTGATGAATGAATACTTTTCTTCAGTGTTCACCAAGGAGAGGGGCCATGTTTTTGAGGAAGAGAAGGTGTTACAGGCTAATAGGCTGGAGGAAATAGATGTTCGGAGGGAGGATGTATTGGCAGTTTTGAATAAACTGAAGGTCGATAAGTCCCCTGGGCCTGATGAAATGTATCCTAGGATTCTTTGGGAGGCGAGGGATGAGATTGCAGAGCCTTTGGCTTTGATCTTTGGGTCCCCGCTGTCCACGGGGATGGTGCCGGAGGACTGGAGAGTGGCAAATGTTGTTCCTCTGTTTAAGAAAGGGAATAGAAATGACCCTGGTAATTATAGACCGGTTAGTCTGACTTCGGTGGTTGGTAAATTGATGGAAAAGGTCCTTAGGGATGGGATTTACGACCATTTAGAAAGATGCGGATTAATCCGGGATAGTCAGCACGGATTTGTGAAGGGCAAATCGTGCCTCACAAATTTGATAGAATTTTTTGAGGAGGTAACTAGGTGTGTTGATGAAGGTAGGGCGGTTGATGTCATATACATGGATTTTAGTAAGGCGTTTGATAAGGTCCCCCATGGTCGGCTTATGATGAAAGTAAGGAGGTGTGGGATAGAGGGAAAGTTGGCCGATTGGATAGGTAACTGGCTATCTGATCGAAGACAGAGGGTGGTGGTGGATGGGAAATTTTCGGACTGGAGGCAGGTTGCTAGCGGAGTGCCGCAGGGATCGGTGCTTGGTCCTCTGCTCTTTGTGATTTTTATTAATGACTTAGAGGAGGGGGCTGAAGGGTGGATCAGTAAATTTGCTGATGACACCAAGATTGGTGGAGTAGTGGATGAGGTGGAGGGCTGTTGTAGGCTGCAAAGAGACATAGATAGGATGCAAAGCTGGGCTGAAAAATGGCAAATGGAGTTTAACCCTGATAAATGTGAGGTGATTCATTTTGGTCGGACAAATTTAAATGTGGATTACAGGGTCAAAGGTAGGGTTCTGAAGACTGTGGAGGAACAGAGAGATCTTGGGGTCCATATCCACAGATCTTTAAAGGTTGCCACTCAAGTGGATAGAGCTGTGAAGAAGGCATATAGTGTGTTCGCTTTTATTAACAGGGGGTTGGAGTTTAAGAGCCGTGGGGTTATGCTGCAACTGTACAGGACCTTGGCGAGACCGCATTTGGAATATTGCGTGCAGTTCTGGTCACCTCACTATAAGAAGGATGTGGAAGCGCTGGAGAGAGTGCAGAGGAGATTTACCAGGATGCTGCCTGGTTTGGAGTGTCGGTCGTATGAGGAAAGGTTGAGGGAGCTGGGGCTGTTCTCTCTGGAGCGGAGGAGATTGAGGGGAGACTTAATAGAGGTTTATAAAATGATGAAGGGGATAGATCGAGTGAACGTTCAAAGACTATTTCCTCGGGTGGATGGAGCTATTGCAAGGGGGCATAACTATAGGGTTCATGGTGGGAGATATAGGAAGGATATCAGAGGTAGGTTCTTCACGCAGAGAGTGGTTGGGGTGTGGAATGGACTGCCTGCAGTGATAGTGGAGTCAGACACCTTAGGAACATTTAAGCGGTTATTGGATAGGCACATGGAGCACACCAGGATGGTAGGGAGTGAGATACCTTGGTTTCAGATGAAGGTCGGCACAACATCGTGGGCCGAAGGGCCTGTTCTGTGCTGTACTGTTCTATGTTCTATGTTCTATGTACCAGCCTTGCCCTTGACTCTCCGAGGAATGTACTTACACTGAACCCTGGTAAACACACTTTTGAAAGCGTGCCACTTACCAGACGTCCCTTTGCCTTCCCACAAACTCCCCCAATTAACTTTTGAAAGTTCCTGCCTGATACCATCAAAATTGGCCTTGCCCCAGTTTAGAATTTTAACTTTTGGACCAGACATATCATTCTCCATAGCTATCTTAAAACCAATAGAATTATGGTCACTGGTCCCAAAGTGATCGCTCACTAACACTTCTGTCACCTGCCCTTCCTTATTTCCCAAGAGGAGATCAAGTTTTGCCCCCTCTCTATTTGGGCCATCCACACAGTGAATGAGAAATTCCTCCTGAATATACTCAACAAATTTCTCTCCCTATTCCCGTAACCCCATATATTTACCCTGCTGGTCCCCCTGACACTAAGTGTCAATTTGACAAGGTCAACTAACCTACCTGAGACATAAGAACATAAGAACATAAGAAATAGGAGCAGGAGTAGGCCATCTAGCCCCTCGAGCCTGCCCCGCCATTCAATAAGATCATGGCTGATCTGACGTGGATCAGTACCACTTACCCGCCTGATCCCCATAACCCTTAATTCCCTTACCGATCAGGAATCCATCCATCCGCGCTTTAAACATATTCAGCGAGGTAGCCTCCACCACCTCAGTGGGCAGAGAATTCCAGAGATTCACCACCCTCTGGGAGAAGAAGTTCCTCCTCAACTCTGTCTTAAACCGACCCCCCTTTATTTTGAGGCTGTGTCCTCTAGTTTTAACTTCCTTACTAAGTGGAAAGAATCTCTCCGCCTCCACCCTATCCAGCCCCCGAGACATCTTTGGACTGTGGGGGAAAACAGCAGCATTCGGATGAAACCCACACAGACACGGGGAGAACATGCAAACTCCACATAGACAGAGACCCAAGCCAGGAATTGAATTTGAGTCTCTGACGCTGTGAGGCAGCAGTGTTAATCACTGTGCCACCGTGCCAACTATTAATCCTATACAATCCTGACAATCCCTCTATCATTCTGGTGATTCTCCACTGTCCCATCTGAAGGTCAGTCGGTATTCATCATGAGGTTTGTGCCCTGGAGAGAAGGGAGACAGTTGCTGTGAAAGTTAACCAGAGCTCTAGGCTCTGAAATTAGCAAAATGCTGTTAAACGTTGAAGTATATTTATTACTCACAAATAGGCTTACATTGACACTGCAATGAAGTTACTGTGAAAATCGCCTGGTCGCCACACTTTGGCGCCTGTTTGTGTACTTTGAGGGAGAATTTCGCATGGCCAATGCACCTAACCAGCTCGTCTTTGGATATTAAGAGACAATCTAGCATGGACAATCCACCTCACCGAAACATTTTTGGACTGTGAAGAAGCCGGTGCATCCGGAGGAAACCCACGCAGACATGGGGAGAACATGCGAACAGACAGTGACCCGAGGCCAGAATTGAACTCGAGTCCCTGGCGCTGTGAGGCAGCAGTGCTAACCACTTTGCCATTGTGCCATGCCATGCTGGGAATGTGCGTGAGGGTGGGGAAGAGGACCCTGCGGGGCAACATCTGACTAACCTTCAGAAGAATGATAAAGCAGCTCCAATTAGATGGGACACATTTTGTCCACTTCCCGTATGAAATCAAAGAGCTGCAGAAAGCCGATGTTAGATTTGCTTTCCAATTCATGATTGTTATTTGTGCTCACAAGTTAAAGTTCATCACCCCGACCACAGCTCTCCCTCCCAACGCCCACCACAAGGAAGAATGATTCCTCAAGCGAGGGGAAACAGCAGGTGAATCAAGTTCACAGAATCACAGAATCACAGAATACCACAGAGCAGAAGAGGCCCTTCAGCCCATCGAGTCTGCACCGACGCATGAACTGCCCTGACCTGCCCACCCAATCCCACTTGCCAGCAGTCCCATAGCCCTGAATGTTATGACGCACCAAATTCTCATCCAGGTACTTTTTAAAGGATGTGAGGCATCCCACCTCCACCACCCTCCCACGCAGCGCATTCCTGACCATCAAAACCATTTGAGTAAAAACGTTTTTCGTCAAATCCCCCTGAAACCTCCCACCCTTCATTTTTAACTTGTGTCCCCTTGTAACTGACCCTTCAAATAACAGGAACAGCTGTTCCCTCTCCACCCTGTCCACATCCCTCATCATCTTCAACACCTCAATCGGGTCGCCCCTCAGTCTTCGCTGCTACAATGAAAACAACGCAAGCCTATCCAACCTCTCCTCCTACATTAAATGTTCCATCCCAGGCAGTATCCTGGTGAATCTCCTCTGCACCCCCCACAGTGCAGTCACATCCTTCCTATAATGTGGTGACCAGAACTGCACACAGTACTCCAGCCGTGGCCTCGCCAACGCTCATCCCTCTAATACAACTCCATCATGACCTCTCTGCTTTTGTAATCTATACCTCGACTGACAAAGTTGAACAGTAATATTCCAGCAAAGACTAATCACTGGCAACCCCTCATCACACCTCAGTAGCTATAGACGCTGGTCGGGTCTGTGGTCCCATGAGCTGTCACTCTGGTCAGGAGGGAACCACTGCCGTTCCATCAGCCCAGGTATACTGCTCCGGGGAGCAACTTCACTCTCTCCAAAGTTAGGAGGTGATGGGAGGGAGCCTCCTCATAGCAGACGTCATGTATACTCTTTTTTGGGTGGAGCGGTATCACAGTGGACAGCGCTGCTGCCTCAACAACAAGGGACCGGGTTCAGTTCCCGGCTTGGACCACTGCCTGTGGAGAGTCTGCAGGTTCTCCCCATGTCTGCGTGGGTTTCCTCCGGTTTCCTTCCACAGTCTGAAAGACGTGCTGGTTAGTTGCTTTGGCCATGCGAAATTATCCCTCAGTGTACCCGAACAGGAGCCGGAGTGTGGCGACTAGGGGATTTTCACAGTAACTTAATTGTAGTGTTAATGTAAGCCCACTTGTGTCATGAATAAATCCATTTTAATCTGTTGCAATCACCTACCAGGAACTCCAATGGCAGCGAGAATAGGATAGTAACTGGCTCCAGCTTGACCGATATTGGATCAGTGTGTTTTCTGAGAGAAGCGATGGTGTCATAGAGTCAGAGAGGTTTACAGCATGGAAACAGGCCCTTCGGCCCAACTTGTCCATGCCACCCTTTTTTTTTTAAACCCCTAAGCTAATCCCAATTGCCCGGATGTGCCCTGTAGCCCTCTATACCCATTATACACATGTAACTATCTAAATGCTTTTCAAAAGATAAAATTGTACCCGCCTCTATTACTACCTCTTGCAGCTTGTTCCAAACACTCACCACCCTCTGTGTGAAAGATTTGCCCCTTTGGACACTTTTGTATCTCTCCCCTCTCACCTTAAAACTATGCCGTCTAGTTTTAGACTCCCCTACCTTTGGGAAAAGATATTGACTATCTAGCTGATCTGTGCCCCTCATTATTTGATAGACCTCTATAAGATCAGCACTCAGCCTCCTCCGCTCCAGGGGAAAAAGTCCCAGTCTATTCAGCCTCCCCTTATAACTCAATCCATCAAGTCCCAGTCGCAACCCAGTAAAACTTTTCTGCACTCTTTCTAGTTTAATAATATCCTTTCTATAATAAGATGACCAGAATTGCACACAGTATTCCACGTGTGGCCTTACCAATGTCTTATACAACTTCAACAAGACGTCCCAACTACTATATTCAATGTTCTGACCGATAAAGCCAAGCATGTCGAATGCCTTCTTCACCACGGTGTCCACCTATGACTCCACTTTCAAGGAGCTATGTACATTTACTCCTTGATCTCTTTGTTCTGTAACTCTCCCCAACGCCCTACCATTAACTGAGTAAGTCGTGCCCTGGTTCAATCTACCAAAATGCATAACCTCGCATTTATTTAAATTAAACTCCATCTGACATTCGTCCGCCCACTGGCCAGTTGATCAAGATCCCGTTGCAATTGGAGATATCTTTCTTCACTGTCCACTATGCCACCAATCTTGGTGTCATCTGGAAACTTACTAGCCATGCCCCCTCTATTCTCATCCAAATCGTTTATGTAAATGACAATAACAGTGGACTCAGCACTGATCCCTGAGGCACACCACTGGTCACAGGCCTCCAGTTTGAAAAACAACTCTCTACAACCACTCTCTGGCTTCTGTCTGCCCGTGGCGTAAACCATGGCCATTTACTGAGGTCTCACACTGAAGGTCTTCTCTTTAATACACAGCAGAAACACTCCTGAGACTCGGCAGAGCAACCTATTAGAGTAATCAATTACAGGTGAGAAAACAAACAACACACTGCAATGCTGGCGCTGAGAAGGAGCAATGATTGGATTTGATTTGATTTATTATTGTCACATGTGTTAGTATACAGTGAAAAACATTGTTTCTTGCAAGCTATACTGACAAAGCATACCCTTCAAAAAGGAGAGGATGCAGAATGTAGTGTTACCATCATAGCTGGAGAAATATCAACTTAATATAATAATAAGGTATTACATTATATATATATATATATACATATATATAGTATCTATATATATATATTATATATGGTTACCTAATTAATATAAGATGGGTCCATTCAAAAGTCTGATGGCAGCAGGGAAGAAGCTGCTCTCGCATCCGTCGGTACATGGCCTTAGACTTTTGTCTCTTTTCCCCGATGGAAGTAGGTGGAAGAGAGAATATCCGGGGTGCGTGGGGTCCTTGATTATACCGGCTGCTTTTCCCGACGCAGCAGGAAGTGTAGACAGAGTCAATGGGTGGGAGGCTGGTTTGAGTGATGGATTCGGCATTGTTCATGACCCTTTATAGTTTCTTGCAGCCTTGGGCAGAGCAGGAACAGTGATACACCAGAAAGAATGCTTTCTATGATGCATCTGTAAAAGTTGTTGGGAGTCGTAGTGGACATGCCAAGTTTCCTTAGCTTCCTGAGGAAGTACAAGCGTTGGTGGGTTTTCTTAACTGTAGCGAATGTGTGGAGGGATCGGGACAGGTTGGTGGTGATCTGGACACCTAGAAACCTGAAACTCTCGATCATTTCCACTTCATCCCCAATTTTCAATGAAAATTGTGTTTCATTGTGATGAGAAATTCAGATTAGAAATATGTTTCATGTTTTTCATTACGTTCTGTTTAATTACATTAAAGACACGATATAATTGTAATCTATTGAGACTATCAGTGGGGTGAATTATAGGCTAAATTTTCCCTTCGTGTCCAGAATGTGTACATTAGAGGTGTTCGTGGGGTAAATATGTGGGGTCATGGGGATAGGGCCTGGGCGGGATTGTTGTTGGTGCAGACTCGCTGGGCCGAATGGACTCTTTTGCACTGTTGGGTTTCTATGATACAATTTATGATGAGTCTGTACTGACCACAATCCCACCCAGGCCCTATTTCCGTAACCCCACGCATCCACCCTGATAGTCTCCCTGACAATAACGGGCAATTTTTAGCACAGCCAATGCACCAACCTGCACATCTTTGGACTGTGGGAGGAAAGTGGAGCACCTGGAGGAAACCCATGAAGACACGGAGAGAATGTGCCGACTCCACACTTGGAGTGACCCAAGGTCGGATTCGAACCAGGATCCCTGGCGCTGTGAGGGAGCACTAACCCCATGGTGCAAAGCTCAATCCGGGCGCCTTTCTGACAAAGAATGCAGTTGTGTTCTGTACTTCCGGCTTCCATGAATTATCGAGTCAGATGTTACTTGTTCCATGCCCTCTGATGAAAGCAATAACAGCAACATCAGCACGAGGGGTGCTGAGGGAAGCCCTGTTGCCAATCTGTGCAGCAGAGTATGATGCCCCAGCTTAGTCACTGGACTGTTTCGTTTTCAGTAAAAGATGTACAATTTTTAGTAAAGCTCATATTTCATTTCATTATAAATGTAGTCCTGGTACGAGATGGTGACTGTGCCAAGGCTGCATATCCTGCCCACAAGTTACTGTTTAGCATGAGGTGCGTGGATTTCCTTTTGAATGTGTGCCCCCTTTGAGAATGTGACTGATACAATGGTGTAAGACAGGCATTCTCTGCTTTTCACACAGCGCTGGTCAAGTTTCTAAAGCTTATTTATTCATGTAACAAGTAGGCTCACATTAACAGTGCAATGAAGTTACTGTGAAAATCTCCTAGTTGCCACACTCCGGCGCCTGTTCGGGTACACTGAGGGAGGATTTAGCATGATCAGTGCAACTAAACAGCACGTCTTCTGATCTGTGGGAGGAAACCGGAGCACCCGGAGGAAACCCATGCAGACACGGGGAGAACGTGCAGACTCCGCACAGGCAGTGACCCAAACCGGGGATCAAACCCGGGTCCCTGGCGCTGTGAGGCAGCAGTGCTAACGATTGTGCCACCATGCCACCCATACATACACAGAACAAAGGAAAGTACAGCACCGGAACAGGCCCTTCGGCCCTCGAAGTCCCTACCCCCCCATGACTGTATCCAGCAGTCCAAACAGAAGGATGATGCTCTGGAACGTCCACATTATGGTAAATTCTCAACCTCAGCGTCTCCTGTATTGTGAATTCTCGCTTTATAAACAAGTGTGCTGCTCCCAACTGGTTCTCTGGCTCTTGGCTTCATGCGGAGCTTGTGACCTGGCAGAGGAATGAGCCAAGGTGACGATACTCTTGGCGAGGATGAAGAAAGGGTTGTTGCAATGTATAGGAGAGACGTAAAGGATGGGGGAGCTGGCGCGAGATGGACTGAGGAATGATGTATTTTTCGGGGACTTGCCTTAATATTCAAGGAACTAACCAGCAGTTTGCTGAACATTTCAACATTTACATGTCAACTGAACAGGAGAACGCTGCGTGGGAATGAAAGCAAATGGAGTCAGTAAATGAATACAAAAACAGAAAATGCTGGGAGATCTCAGCAGGTCTGACAGTATCTGTGGAGAGAGAATAGAGCCAATGTTTCACGTCGGTGTGACCCTTCCTCAGGGTCCATTCGTGAGACCATTTTGATGATAATGTAAGCAAAGTTGTCAGTAAAGGAGACTATATCCTGAGGGTGTCATCCAAGGTAATCAATAATCAACAAAGAACAAAGGAAAGTACAGCACAGGAACAGGCCCTTCGACCCTCCAAACCTATGCCGATCATGATGCCCTAACTAAACTACAAAAAACAACTTCTGCCCTTACCCGGGACTGTCGGGGGTGAGGACCTTAAAACGATCACTATTACTAAAGAGGTAGTGCTGGGTAGGCTAATGGGACTAAAGGTAGACAAGTCCCCTGGTCCAGATGGAATGCATCCCAGGGTACTAAAAGAAACGGCAGAAGTAATAGCAAATTCATTATTTGTAATTTATCAAAATTCACTGGACTCTGGGGAGGTGCCAGCTGATTGGAAAACAGCTAATGTAACGCCACTGTTTAAAAAAGGAGGTAGACAAAAGGCAGGTAACTACAGGCCGGTTAGCTTAACATCCGTAGTTGGGAAAATGCTGGAATCTATCATTAAGGAAGACATAACAGGACACCTGGAAAAGAATGGTTCAATCAAGCAGACGCAGCATGGATTCTTGAAGGGAAAGCCATGTTTGACTAATTTACTGGAATTGTTTGAGGATACGACGAGTGCAGTTGACAGAGGGGAACCGGTGGATGTTGTGTAAATTGATTTCCAGAAGGCATTCGATAAGGTGCCTCACAAAAGGTTGCTGCATAAGATAAAGGTACACGGAGTTGGGGGTAAAGTGTTAGCGTGGATTGAGGATTGGCTATCAAACAGAAGGCAGAGAATCGGAATAAATGGGTGCTTTTCCGGTTGGCAATCAGTGACTAGTGGCGTGCCGTAGGGATCGGTGCTGGGGCCTCAACTATTTACCATATACATAGACGATCTGGAGGAGGGGACCGAGTGTAGGGTAACAAAGTTTGCGGATGACACAAAGATGAGTGGGAAAGCAAATTGCGTGGAGGACAAAGAGAGTCTGCAGTGAGATTTGGATCGGCTAAGTCAGTGGGCAAGGATCTGGCAGATGGAGTATAACGTTGGTAAGTGTGAGGTTATCCACTTTGGAAGGAATAATAGTAAAATGGACTCTTATTTAAACGGTGAAGAATTACAACATGCTACTGTGCAGAGGGACCTGGGGGTCCTTGTGCATGAATCACAAAAACTCAGTTTGCAGGTGCAGCAGGTGATCAAGAAGGCAAATGGAATGTTGGCCTTTATCGCGAGAGGGATGGAGTATAAAAGCAGGGAGGTCATGCTGCAACTGTACAGGGTACAGGTGAGGCCGCACCTAGAGTTCTGGGTACAGTTTTGGTCCCCTTATTTAAGAAAGGATATATTAGCTATGGAGGGGGTACAGAGAAGGTTCACCAGGTCGAATACGGAGATGAGGGGGCCAGCTTATGAGGAGAGATTGAGTCGACTGGGCCTGTACTCATTGGAGTTTCGAAGGTTGAGGGGAGATCTTGTGGAGACATAAACGATAATGAAGGGGCTCGACAGGGTAGAAGAAGTGAGGTTATTTCCACTTACAATGTAAACAAGAACTAGGGGGCTTAGCCTCAAAATATGGGGGAGTCAATTTAGAACAGAGTTGAGGAGGAACTTCTTCTCCCAGAGCGGAGTGAATCTTTAGAATTCTCTGCCCAATGAAGCAGTCGATGCTACCTCGTTAAATGTGTTTAAGTCACAGATAGATAGATTTTTAAACATAAGGGAATTAAGGGTTATGGGGAGCGGGCGGGTAAGTGGAACTAAACCCACTATCAGATCAGCCATGATCTTATTGAATGGCGGAGCAGGCTTGAGGGGCTAGATGGCCTACTCCTGCTCCTAATTCTTATGTTCTTATGTTCCAACATTACAGTCTACTGTTGTCAGATTCTGATCCAGTATTGTAACATTGCAGTCCATTGTTCTCAGATTATGACCCAGTCTTGGAACATTTCAGTCTATTGTTCTCAGATTCTGGTCCAGTATTATTAAATCCATGTCTATTGTTCCCAGATTCTGATCCAGTATTGGAACATTGCAGTCTCTTGTTCTCAGATTCTGATCCAGTATTGGAACATTCCGGTCCATTGTTCCCACATTCTGATCCAGTATTGGAACATTGCAGTCTCTTGTTCTCAGATTCTGATCCAGTATTGGAACATTCCGGTCCATTGTTCCCACATTCTGATCCAGTATTGGAACATTGCAGTCTCTTGTTCTCAGATTTTGATCAAGTTTTGAAACATTGCCGTCTATTGATCTGAGATTCCGATTCATGATTGGAATGTTAGAGACTATTGTTCTAAGATTCTGATCCATTATTTGTACATTGCAGTCTATTGTTCTCAGATGCCGATCCAGTATTAGATCATGACTGTATTTTTCTCGGAATCTAGTCTGTATTGTAACATTACAGACTATAGTTCTCAGATTCTGATCAATTATTGGAACATTGCAGTCTGCTGTTCTCAGGTTCTGATCCAGGATTGGAACATTACAGTGTATTGTTCTTCGAATCCTATCCATTGCTGGAACATCCCGGTCCATTGTTTCCAGCTTCTCATCCATTATTGGAACATCCCAGTCTATTGTTCCCAGATTCTGATCCATAATGGAACATTGCAGTCTATTGTTCTCCGATTCTAATCCAGTATTGGATCATTACAGTGTATTGTTCTCAGATTCCGATCCAGTATTGGAACATTACTGTCTATTGTTCTCAGATTCAGATCCATTATTGAACCATTGCAGTCTATTGTTCTCAGATTCTGATCCATTATTGGAACATCCCTTTCCATTGTTCACAGACTCTGAACCAGGATTGGAACATTACAGTCTATTGTTCTCAGAATCTGAGCCAGTATTGGAACATTGAAGTCTATTGTTCTCAGATTCTGATCAATGATTGGAACATTACAGCCTATTGTTCTCAGAGTCCGATCCAGTATTCGAACTTTGCAGTGTATTGTTCTCAGATTCTGATCCAGTACTGGAACATTACAATCTCTTTTTCACAGAAACTGATCCATTATTGGAAATTTGCAGTCTGTTTTTTTCTCAGAGTCTGAACCAGTATTGGAACATTACAACCGCTAGTTCCCAGAATCCGATCCAGTATTCAAACATTGCAGTCTATTGTCCTCAGATTCTGATCCAGTATTGGAACATTATAGTCTACTGTTCTCAGATTATGATCCAGTATTGGAACATTGCAGTCTACTGTTCTCAGATTATGATCCAGTATTGGAACAACCCGGACCATTGTTCCCACATTCTGATCCAGTATTGGAACTTGCGGTCCCTTTTTCTCAGATTCTGATGCAGGATTAAAACTTTGCAGTCTATTGATCTCAGATTCTGATCCATTATTGGAACATTGCAGTCTATTGTTCTCAGATTCTGATCCAGTATTGTAACATTACAGAGTATTGTTCTCAGAATGTGATCCATTATTGGAACATCCCGGTCTATTGGTCCCAGATTCTAATCCAGTACTGGAACATTGCAGTCTCTTGCTCTCAGCTTCTGATCCAGTTTAGGGATATTACATTCTATTGTTCTCAGATTCTGATCCAGAATTGTAACATCCCGGTCATTTGTTCCCAGATTCTAATCCATTATTGGAACATTACAGCCTATTGTTCTCAGACTCTGATCAATTATTGGAACATTGCAGTCTACTGTTCTCAGGTTCTGATCCAGTATTGGAACATTACAGTGTATTGTTCTTAGAATCCAATCCATTATTGGAACATCCCGGTCCATTGATTCCAACTTCTGATCCATGTTCTGCCGGGCGGCATGGTAGCACAGTGGTTAACACTGCTGCTTCACAGCTCCAGGGACCTGGGTTCGATTCCCGGCTCGGGTCACGGTCTGTGTGGAGTTTGCACATTCTCCTCGTGTCTGCGTGGGTTTCCTCCGGGTGCTCCGGTTTCCTCCCACAGTCCAAAGATGGGCGGGTTAGGTTGATTGGCCATGCTAAAAATTTCCCTTAGTGTCCTGAGATGCGGAGGTTGGAGGGATTAGTGGGAAGATATGGGGGTAGCGCCTGGGTGGGATTGTGGTCGGTGCAGACTCGATGGGCCGAAAGGCCTCTTTCTGTACTGTAGGGTTTCTATGATTTCTATGATTATTGGAACATTCCAGTCTATTGTTCTCAGATTCTGATCCAGTATTGGAACATTGCAGTCTGTTGATCTCAAATTCTAATCCTGTATCGGAACATTAAAGTCTATTTGTCTCAAATTCTAATCCTGTATTGGAACATTGCAGTCTATTGTTCGTAGATTCTGATCAATTATTGGAACATTACAACCTATTGTTCTCAGATTCTGATCCCGTATTGGAACTTTACAGAGTCTTGTTCTCAGATTCTGATCCATTATTGGAAAATTGCAGTCTATTTGTCTCAGAATCTGAACCAGTATTGGAAAATTACAGTCTATTGTTCCCAGATTCTGATCCATAATGGAACCTTGCACTGTATTGTTCTCAGATTCTGATCCGTTAGTGCAACATTCCAGTCTGTTGTTCTCAGATTCTGATCCAATATTCGAACATTGCATTCTCTTGTTCTCAGATTCTGATCCAATATTCGAACATTGCATTCTCTTGTTCTAAGATTCTGATCCATTATTGGAACATTACAGTCCATTGTTCTCAGATTCTGATCAATTAATGAAACATTACCGTCTTTTGTTCTCAGATTCTGATCCCGTATTGGAACCTAACAGAGTATTGTTTTCAGATTCTGATCCTTTATTGAAACGTTACAGTCCATTGTTCTCAGATTCTGATCAATTATTGAAACATTACCCTCTTTTTTTCTGAGATTAGGATCCTTTATTGGAACATTACAGTCCATTGCAGTCTATTCATAGAAATCATAGAAACCCTACAGTGCAGAAGGAGGCCATTCGGCCCATCGAGTCTGCACCGACCACAATCCCACCCAGGCCCTACCCCCACATATTTTTCCCGCTAATCCCTCTAACCTACACATCCCAGGACTCTAAGGGGCAATTTTTTTTAACCTGGCTAATCAACCTAACCCGCACATCTTTGGACTGTGGGAGGAAACCGGAGCACCCGGAGGAAACCCACGCAGACACGAGGAGAATGTGCAAACTCCACACAGATAGTGACCCGAGCCGGGAATCGAACCCGGGACCCTGGAGCTGTGAAGCAGCAGTGCTAACCACTGTGCTACCGTGCCGCCAATTGTTCTCAGATTCTGATCCGTTATTGGAACATTGCAGTCTGTTGTTCTCAAATTCTGATCCGTTATTAGAAGAGGGGGAGGGGTAGCATTATTGGTCAGAGATTGTATCACAGTGTCAGAGAGGAGGTTTGATGAGGACTTATCTGTTGAGGTAGTATGGGCGGAGATTAGAAATAGGAGAGGAGAGGTCACCCTGTTGGGAGTCTTTTATAGACCTCCTAAAAGTTCTAGAGAGGTTGAGGAAAGGATTGCGGAGTCAATCCTGCTTAGGAGTGAAAGTAATAGGGCAATTGTTATGGGGGATTTTAACTTGACTAATATTGACTGGAATTGTTATAGCTCTAGCTCGTTAGAGGGGTCAGTTTTTGTTCAAAGCGTGCAGGAAGGTTTTTTGACTCAGTATGTAGACAGGCCAACTAGAGGTGAGGCTATATTGGATCTGGTGCTGGGAAATGAGCCAGACCAGGTGCTAGACTTGGAAGTTGGTGTGCATTTTGGTGATAGTGACCACAATTCGGTTACGTTCACCTTAGTGATGGAAAGGGATAGGCATGAACCTCGGGCCAGTGGTTTTAGCTGGGGGAAGGGTAATTATGAGGCTATTAGGAGAGAATTAGGAAACATAGGTTGGACTAGGAGATTACAGGGACTGGGAACGTCCGACATGTGGAGTTTTTTCAAGGAGCAGCTACTGCGAGTCTGTGATAGGTATGTCCCTGTCAGGCAAGGAGGAATTGGTAGGGCTAGGGAACCGTGGTGCACCAAAAAAGTTTCTTTGTTGGTTAAAAAGAAAAAGGAGGCTTATGTTCGGATGAGACGTGAGCACTCGGGTAGTGCACTAGAAAGCTTTAGATTGGCTAAGAGGGAGTTGAAGAGCGAGCTTAGAAGGGCTAAAAGGGGACATGAGAAGACTTTGGCGGATAGGGTTAAAGAGAATCCTAAGGCGTTCTATAGGTATGTCAAGAACAGAAGGTTGGTTAGGGCAAGTTTAGGGCCAGTTATAGATGGCAGAGGGAAGTTATGTGTGGAACCGGAGGAGATTGGTGAAGCATTGAACCAATATTTCTCTTCGGTGTTCACGCAAGTGGACATGAATATAGCTGAGGAGGACACTGGGTTGCAAGGGAGTAGAATAGACAGTATTACAGTTGATAAGGAGGATGTGCAGGATATTCTGGAGGGTCTGAAAATAGATAAATCCCCTGGTCCGGATGGGATTTATCCAAGGATTCTCTAGGAGGCAAGAGAAGTGATTGCAGAGCCTCTGGCTCTGATCTTCAGGTCGTCGTTGGCCTCTGGTATAGTACCAGAAGATTGGAGGTTAGCGAATGTTGTCCCATTGTTTAAGAAGGGGAACCGAGACTTCCCCGGGAATTATAGACCGGTGAGTCTCACTTCTGTTGTCGGCAAGATGTTGGAAAAAATTATAAGGGATAGGATTTATAGTTATTTGGAGAGTAATGAATTGATAGGTGATAGTCAGCATGGTTTTGTGGCAGGTAGGTCGTGCCTTACTAACCTTATTGAGTTTTTTGAGAAAGTGACCAAGGAGGTGGATGGGGGCAAGGCAGTGGACGTGGTATATATGGATTTTAGTAAGGCGTTTGATAAGGTTCACCATGGTAGGCTTCTGCAGAAAATGCAGATGTATGGGATTGGGGGTGATGTAGGAAATTGGATCAGGAATTGGCTAGCGGATAGGAAACAGAGGGTGGTGGTTGATAGTAAATATTCATCATGGAGTGCGGTTACAAGTGGTGTACCTCAAGGATCTGTTTTGGGGCCACTGCTGTTTGTAATATTTATTAATGATCTGGATGAGGGTATAGTTGGGTGGATTAGCAAATTTGCTGATGACACCAAAGTCGGTGGTGTGGTAGACAGTGAGGAAGGGTGTCGTAGTTTGCAGGAAGACTTAGACAGGTTGCAAAGTTGGGCCGAGAGGTGGCGGATGGAGTTTAATGCGGAGAAGTGTGAGGTAATTCACTTTGGTAGGAATAACAGATGTGTTGAGTATAGGGCTAACGGGAGGACTTTGAATAGTGTGGAGGAGCAGAGGGATCTAGGTGTATGTGTGCATAGATCCCTGAAAGTTGGGAATCAAGTAGATAAGGTTGTTAAGAAGGCATATGGTGTCTTGGCGTTTATTGGTAGGGGGATTGAATTTAGGAGTCGTAGCGTTATGTTGCAACTGTACACAACTCTGGTGCGGCCGCACTTGGAGTACTGTGTGCAGTTCTGGTCCCCACATTACAGGAAGGTGCAGAGGAGGTTTACCAGGATGTTGCCTGGTATGGAGGGGAGATCCTATGAGGAGAGGCTGAGGGATTTGGGATTGTTTTCGCTGGAAAGGCGGCGGCTAAGAGGGGATCTTATTGAAACATATAAGATGATTAGAGGTTTAGATAGGGTGGATAGTGATAGCCTTTTTCCTCTGATGGAGAAATCCAGCACGAGGGGGCATGGCTTTAAATTGAGGGGGGGTAGTTATAGAACCGATGTCAGGGGTAGGTTCTTTACCCAGAGGGTGGTGAGGGATTGGAATGCCCTGCCAGCATCAGTAGTAAATGCGCCTAGTTTGGGGGCGTTTAAGAGATCCGTAGATAGGTTCATGGACGAAAAGAAATTGGTTTAGGTTGGAGGGTCACAGTTTTTTTTTTTAACTGGTCGGTGCAACATCGTGGGCCGAAGGGCCTGTTCTGCGCTGTAATGTTCTATGTTCTATGTTATTGGAACATCCCGGTCCATTGTTCCCACATTCTGATCCAGTTTTGAAACATTGCCGTCTATTGATCTGAGATTCCGATTCATTATTGGAATGTTAGAGACTGTTGTTCTCAGATTCTGATCCATTATTTGAACATTGCAGTCTATTGTTCTCAGATTCTGATCCAATATTTGAACATTGCAATCTATTGTTCTCAGATTCTGATCCAGTAATACAACATGACAGTGTATTTTTCTCAGATTCTAATCCGTATTGGAACATTGCAGCCTATAGTACTCAGATTCTGATCAATTATTGGAACATTGCAGTCTACTGTTCTCAGACTCTGATCCAGTATTGGAACATTACAGTGTATTGTTCTTCGAATCCTATCCATTATTGGAACATCCCGGTCCATTCTTTCCAGCTTGTCATCCATTATTGGAACATCCCAGTCTATTGTTCTCAGATTCTGATCAATTATTGGAACATTGCAGTCTACTGTTCTCAGACTCTGATCCAGTATTGGAACATTACAGTGTATTGTTCTTCGAATCCTATCCATTATTGGAACATCCCGGTCCATTCTTTCCAGCTTCTCATCCATTATTGGAACATCCCAGTCTATTGTTCTCAGATTCTGATCCATTATTGGAACATTGCAGTCTATTTCTCTCAGATTCTAATCCAGTATTGATAGTGCATTGTTCTCAGATTCTGATCCATTCATGGAACATCCATTTCTATTGTTCTCAGATTCCAATCCAGTATCGGAACAATTCAGTATATTGCTCTCAGATTCTGATCCATAATTGTAACATCCCTTTCCATTGTTCCCAGACTCTATATGGTTGGGTCTTTTTCTAAATGGAGGTCGGTCACCAGTGGTGTGCCCCAGGGATCTGTTCTGGGACCTTTGCTGTTTGTCATTTTCAGAAATGACCTGGATAAGGAAGTGGAGGGATGGGTTGGTATGTTTGCCGATGACACGAAGGTTGGTGGGGTGGTGAATAGTCTGGAGGGATGTCAGAAGTTACAGAGGGAGATAGATAGGAATGCAAGACTGGGCGGAGAAGTGGCAGATGGACTTCAACCCAGATAAATGCGTAGTGGTCCATTTTGGCAGGTCAAATGGGATGAAGGAGTGCAATCATAGAAATCATAGAAAATCATAGAAACCCTACAGTGCAGAAGGAGGCCATTCGGCCCATCGAGTTTGCACCGACCACAATCCCACCCAGGCCCCACCCATTTTACCCGCTAATCCCTCTAACCTACGCATCCCAGGACTCTAAGGGGCAATTTTTAACCTGGCCAATCAACCTAACACGCACATCTTTGGACTGTGGGAGGAAACCGGAGCACCCGGAGGAAACCCACGCAGACACGAGGAGAATGTGCAAACTCCACACAGACAGTGACCCGAGCCGGGAATCGAACCCGGGACCCTGGAGCTGTGAAGCAGCAGTGCTAACCACTGTGCTACCGTGCCGCCCTACGTGTTCCCCAATAAAAAGGGAAAGATTCTTAGTACTGTAGAGGATCAGAAGGACCTTGGGGTCCGGGTCCATATGACTCTAAAATAGGCCCTGCAGGTCGAGGAGGTGGTTAAGAAGGCGTATGGTGTGCTGGCCTTTAACAATCGAGGGATTGAGTTTAGGAGGCCGGTGATAATAATGCAGCTATATAAGATCCTCGTCAGACCCCACTTGGCGTACTGTGCTCAGTACATGGAGAGAACATGCAGAATCCACACAGGCAGTGACACAAGCCGGGAACCGAACCCGGGTCCCTCGCTCTGTGAGGCAGCAGTGCTAACCACTCCATCACTGCTACACCCTAAATAGATTGGACATAACGTCTGCTATGAGGAAGCTTCCTCCCACCACCTCCTAACTTTGGAGAGAGTGAAGTTGCTTCCCCGCAGCAGAATACCTGGGCTGGTGGAACGGCAGTGGTTCCCTCCTGACCAGAGGGACGGCTCACGGGACCACAGGCCCGACCAGCGTCTATAGCTGCTGAGGTGTGATGAGGGGTTGCCAGCGATTCCTCGTTGCTGGAATATTATTGTTCAACTTTGTCAATCGTGGTATAAATTACAAAAACGTAGAGGTCATGATGGAGTTGTATAGGAGCGTTGGTTTGGCCACAGCTGGAGCACTGTGTGCAGTTCTGGTCGACACATTATAGGAAGGATGTGATTGCACTGGAGGTGGTGCAGAGGAGATTCGCCAAGATGCTGCCTGGGACGGAACATTTAAGCTATGCAGAGAGGTTGGATAGGTTTGGTTTGTTCTCTCTGGAGCAGAGAAGACTGAGGGGTGACCTGATCGAGGTGTACAAGATTATGAAGGACATGGACAGGGTGGAGAGGGAGCAGCTGTTCCCCTGAGCTGAAGGGTCAGTTACGAGGAGGCAAAATTTAAAAATGAGGTGTGGGAGATTCAGGTGGTATACTATGGACAGTCTTATTAAAATTCCAGTTGGTGAGAATAGTCTTATAAGCACTTTCATAGATAGAACATAGAACAGTACAGCACAGAACAGGCCCTTCGGCCCACGATGTTGTGCCTAGCTTTATCTGAAACCAAGATCATAGAATCAGAGAATCCCTGCAGTGCAGAAGGAGGTTATTTGGCCCATCGAGTCCGCACTGACCACATTCCCACCCAGGCCCTACCCCATAACCCCACATATTTACCCTGCTACCCCCCTGCTAATTTCTTGTCAATTATCTCTGACAGATGTTGATCGATCAAATTCCAGAAATAATACTCAATGCAAAACTGCTATCACAATATTCAAGGCAAACCACATGAATTCTGACACTCTTTCACTGCACTGTGGAAATCCAAAATATTCAGAAACAGGGGTGTATTTTGAAACATAAATCTTTCTTGGTTTCTGGATGGACACTTCAAGTTTTACAACTTCACTCAGCATAGTGCTAGTCACAGAATATCTCGTCACACAGCCTATATCGAGTCACAGAGCAGTACAGCATGGAAACAGGTCCTTCGGCCCAAACAGTCCATGCTGACCATGGTGCCCTCCCAGTTGGTCCCAATTGCCCGCGTTCGGTCCATATCCCTCTAATCCTTTCCCTCTATCCAAATGCTTTTAAAATATTGCTATTGAACTTGCCTCAACCACTTTCTCTGGCAGCTCATTCCATACACACACCACCCTCTGCGTGAAGAAGTTGCCCCTCAGGTCCGTTTGAAATCTTTCCCCTCTCACCTCTATATATAATCATATAACTCAGCTCAGTGACTTTCCTTACATATCCTCCTTCCCTCCCATCTACCATTTCATTGTCTCTCGCACCTCTTTGAACTCCACTGTTCCAAGATATTAAGATCGTCCAGTTTCGATCAGGAATTTCTGCCTCCCACTTCGGGTAAAACAAAATGTACTAAGGTCCCCTCATTACTGATGAAACCTTTCCAAGTGATAAGAATCTTTGTATCTATGATTCTATGAAAATCCCGCAGAGTATCTGGAGTATTGTGTCCAGTTTTGGTCTCTTTATTTGAGGAAGGATGTTGCTGCATTGGAGGCAGTTCAGAGGAGGTTCACCAGATTGATTCTGGGGATGAGAGGATTGATGGATGAGGAGAGATTAATCACTTTGGGCTTGTACTCACTGGAGTTCAGAGGGATGAGAGGGGATCTGAAGGAGGTATATAAAATTTTAAAAGGGATTGATAAAGTAACTGAAGACCAAATGTTTCCTCTTATGGGGCAATCTCGAACAAGAGGTCACAGGGTATAGGTTGAGAGGCGATAGATTTAAAACTGAGATGAGGAGGAACTACTTCTCGCAGAGGGTGGTGAGTTTGTGGAACTCGCTGCCCCAGAGCGCGGTGGAGTCTGAATCATTGAATGGTTTCAAGAAGGAGATGGATATATTTCTAATAAAAAAGGGATTAGGGGGATATGGGGAACAGATGGGGAGGGGGATTTGAGACCAGGGAGAGATCAGCCATGATCTGATTGAATGACGGATCAGGCTCGAAGGGCTGAATTTGCCGACTTCTGCTCTTAATTCCTGTTCCTATGTTATCGAGTCATTGAGGTTTACAGCATGGAAACAGGCCCTTCGGCCCAACCTGTCCGTGCCGCCCAGTTTTTACCTTTAAGCTCGTCCCAATTGCCCACATTTGGCCCATGTCTCTCTATACCCATCGTACCCATGGAACTGACTAAACGCTTTTTAAAATACTAAATTGTACCCCCCTCTCCTACTGCCTCTGGCAGCTTGTTCCAGACATTCACCACACTCTATGTGAAAGAATGCCCCCTCTGGACCCTTCTGAATCTTTCTTTTGAGGATTCTGTATTCTGCATCTGTTTTCACAGTGGAACACATCATTTCCATAGCAGGAATAGAGGATAACCAATGGACTTACTCATAAGAGCAAGGAGCTCTCAATATCTGGAGGTGGAAGTATAAGTATAAGTCGAGGGATTTAAACCATATAACATCGCCAAAACTTAAAGCCGACTTTCGTGCTCTGAAATAGATAACTGCTGATATAGTAAATGTGCTGTTTTTATTAGTGTCACAAGTAGGCTTACATTAACACTGCAATGTAGTTACTGTGAAAATCCCCTAGTCCAAGCCAGGAATCGAACCCGGGTCCCTGGCACTGTGAGGCAGCAGTGCTAACCACTGTACCACCGTGCTGCCCATTTCAGTTCACCACTCAAAGAACAAAGAACAGTACAACACAGGAACAGGCCCTTCGGCCCTCCAAGCCTGCGCCGATCATAATGCCTGCCTAAACTAAAACCGTATGCACTTACAGAATCCGTATCCTTCCATTCCCATTCTATTCATGTATTCATCGAGATGCCCCTTAAATGCCGCTATCGTACCTGCTCCCACCACCTCCTCGGGCAGCGCGTTCCAGCCATTCACCACCCTCTGTGTAAAAGACTTGCCGCACAGATCTCCTCTGATCTTTTCCCCACGCACCTTAAACCTATGGCCCCTAGTACTTGACTTTTCTACCCTAGGAAAGAGCCTCTGACTATCCACTCTGTCTGTGCCACTCTTGGCCAAGGTGTGGAGACAATATTTACAAATCACTGCAGCCTGTAGGGAGATTGAACTCACATCATTGGTAGTATACTGAATCACACCCCTGTCATGTTGGCAAGTGAGTTCACCGCCCTACACGATGGGGCCAGTTGATGTCATAGATTTGGATTACAACAATCCCATAGCATGCAGCACAAAGAGTCGAGGTGTCCGATTGTGGCTCAGGTTGTCAGCCTGGATTGGATAGATAATTCGTCAGCAGGCACGGAACAGTGAGTCGGGATACTGAAGCACATTCAGGCTGGTTGGCTGTAACTTATGAAATATTGCAAAAATTTGTTTTGGGGATGTAGCTGTTTATGTTTTTTTTATTATTTGTTCGTGGTACATGGGCGTCGCTGGCTGGGCCAACATTTATTGCCCATCCCTACTTGCTCGAGGGCAGTTGAGAGTCCACCACATTGCTGCGGCTCTGGAGTCACATGTGAGCCAGACCGGGTCCGCACGGCAGATTTCCTTCCCTGAAGGACATTCGTGAACCAGACGGGCTTTTCCGACAGTCGACAATGGTTTCATGGTCATCAGTAGATTCTTAATTCCAGATATTTTTTATTGCATTCAAATTCCATCGTCTGTCGTGGCGGGATTCGAACCCGGGTCCCTGGAACATTAGCTGAGTTTCTGGATTAATAGTCTGGCGATAATACCACTCGGCCAATATATGTCAACAAAATAACTGAAGTTGCTGGGAGTAAGCTACCAGATTTCCAATATGATTCTAAACTAATTGTGAATTAAAGCTATGAGGAGGATTCAAAGGGGCTGCACAGAGATAGAGACAAAATAACAGAATGGGGAACAAGTTGGCAGATGGAGGAATAAATTAAATTATTTAATTTTGTGATGATTTGTTTTGATTTGATTTGATTCTTGTCACATGTATTAGTATACAGTGAAAGGTATTGTTTCTTGCACGCTATACAGACAATGCATATTGCACAGTGGTGAGCAGCACAATGGCATGGTGGTTAGCACTGCTGCATCACAGCTCCAGAGAACTGGGTTTGATTCCCGGCTTGGGCCACTGTCTGTGTGGAGTTTTCACATTCTCCCCGTGTCTGCGTGGGTTTCCTCCGGGTCTGGTTTCCTCCCACAATCCAAAGGTGTGCGGGTTAGGTGCATTGGCAATGATAAATTGCCCCTTAGTGTCCTGGGATATGTAGGTTAGAGGGATTAGCAGGGTAAATATTTGGGACGATGGGGATAGGACCCGGGTGGGATTGTTGTCAATGCAGACTCGATGGGCCGAATGGCCTCTTTCTTCACTGTCGGGTTTCTATGATTCCAGGGAAAGGAGAGGGTGCTGAATGTTACAGTCATATCTAGGGTGGAGAGAAAGGTCAACTTAATGCGGGGTAGGTCCATTCAAAAGTCTGATGGCAGCAAGGAAGAGGCTGTTCTTGAGTTGGTTGGTACGTGACCTCAGACGGAGGTCACCTGATGGAAGAAGGTGGGAGGGAGAATGCCCGGCGTGTGTGGGGTCCTTGATTATGCCGGCTGCTTTTCCGAGGCAGCGGGAAGTGTAGACAGAGTCAATGGATGGGAGGTGTGGATAGAGATGCGCAAAGAGACATATTTAGAACGTATATCTCTGTGAATGGAAAAGTACTGAAGGACCACAATCGATATGTCGATATATTATCCTGTGAATAGGGAGTCACTGAAATTCTGTATCTCGAGTGTAGATGTTTCCCTGTAGGTGGAGAGGCTGTTAGGGTGCAGGGCACTAATCAAGAAAGGTTGTCTTTAATAAAAATGTTAGTTTAAAAGTTTATTTATTAGTGTCACAAGTCGGCTTACATTAACATTGCAATGAAATTGCTGTGACATCTTACCGTTCAACTGAACTCAACCGTCCAACCTGCTTTGAGCTCAGCTCAAGTCATGCCATGGAATGTAAAGCTGTATAAACTCGATCCGCTTGAAGCCAATGCAAAAACGGAACTGAACCACTGGATTCCATTCAACCCAAAATAATGCAACATTTAACAAGGCAAAACCATCATGTGGCCACCGGGATTTACTGGATGGTTTCAGAATGAGAAATGAGAAGGGAGCCTGACGGACAAAGCATCGTCATGAATAACTCCCGTGCAATGTTTTTTTTAGCTCCCATGTTTCACAGATGGCGATGTTTAAAATGAGAAGGAACGTCTTTTTTTATTCCGCACGACATTATAAATAAGAGATTTTTCGGCCAAATTCCCCCGTTAAAACAGCAATGTCATGATGCTGATTTGCTGTCAGCTCAATGATGTGATGCACAGTGTAATGTTTCAGGAATGAATCTTCTGTTTTCTGTTGAGGAACTAGTAAACCTTACAATGAGGCTGCTTGAAATATTCAAATCCTGAAATAAAATGCAGTTTCCACGACAGTTTGGCTCATTGTTCTTCAAAGACTTTTACAAAAAGAAGTTTCAACAAATGCCGAAGGTCGAATGTCTCCTTAAGATTTTAAAAATGTTGACAGTTTACAATCGCACTCTGGTCTTCATTTCTCAGAAGGTGATGCTGCTCTAGTTGCTTCATGTGATATTCAGCTGCAATGAAGCTCGCAGGAAGTGGGTTGATGTCCTCTACAATGATATTTTCGGTGTTACTGCTGATGCAACGACTGGGTTGATGTTACATCAAGTGCTGAAGCAGATTCTAAGCGCAAACAACAACCACGCCCCGAAAGACCAGCCAGGAAAGAACGTGTTTGTCTGGGGAGGAAAACAGAAATAATGTTTCAAATTCACTTCTGTGTTAAACATCAAATCACAGAATCCCTGGTGTGCAGAAGGAGGCTATTCGGCCCATCAAGTCTGCACCGACCACAATCCCACCCAGGCCCTATTCCCATAACCCCACATATCCCTGCTAATTCTCCTGACACTAGGGTCAATTTAGCATGGCCAATCAACCTAACCCACACATCTTTGGAATGTGGGAGGAAATCGGAGCACCCGGAGGAAACCCACGCAGACACAGGGAGAATGTGCCAACTCTACACAGTCAGTGACGTGAGACCAGAATTGAACCCGGGTCCCTGGTGCTGTGAAGCAGCAGTGCTAACCACTGTGCCACTGTGCCGCCCCAGATAGTCCACATCTTTTCCCGAAGGTAGGGGACTCCAAACGTAGAGGACATAGCTTTAAGGTGAGAGGGGAGAGATGCAAAAAGGCCCAGAGGGACAATTGTTTCACACAGAGGGCGGTGAATGTCTGGAAGAAGCTGCCAGAGGCAGTAGCAGAGGCGGATACAATTTTGTCTTTTAAGAAGCATTTAGACAGTTACATGGGTAAGATGGGTATAGAGGGATATGGGCCAAATACAGGCAATTGGGAGTAGCTGAGTAGTTAAAAAAAGGTGGCATGGACCAGTTGGGCTGAAGGGCCTGTTTCCATGCTGTAAACCTCTCTGACTCTATGACATGGGGGACAACAGTCAGACTCCGCACAGACAGTAACCCAAGCCGGGAAGCGAACCCTGGTCTCTGACGCTGTGAGGGAGCAGCACTAACCACTGTGTCACCTAGTCTCAGACTATCTGATCTTATTATTGTTGGGTAAACAAATATAGAGAGAGAGAATGAATGATATGAATTAAAAGAGTTTCCACAGCTGGAATCGTGGTCTGTGTGGATGAGCAATCCAAATTAAGATGATTTGCAGAGATACAATTTAAAATTCACTTTGTTATATGACTGCATCATGTAACCACGATTTTGCAAATTATGGGTCTGTGTGAATTATGGAAAAAGCTATTCGATTTCCCATTCATCTGGTTTTCTTGTCGAATTACCTTTCTTTTTACTGAGTTACCTTTTAGATCAACACTAAATCTCAGATCCTGGCAACAAGAAGGTCATTTATTCTTGTTTTCTTTTGAATATTAATGTCTCAAACGGATAAGTAGCGACCGTTTGGTAAATAAGACAACTGCAAATGACTTGCTGGGACTGAAAGGGCTTCACAAAATTGATGTGAGCTTAATTTTCAGCTTATCTGGATTTGATTTGATTTATTATTGTCACATTTATTAATATATAATGAAAAGTATTGTTTCTTGCGCGCGATACAGACAAAACATAGAGAAGGAAAGGAGAGAGTGCAGAATGTAGTGTCACAGTCATAGCTCGGGTGCAGAGAAAGATCAACTAAATGCGAGGTAAGTCAATTCAAAAGTCTGACGGCAGCAGAGAAGAAGCTGTTCTTCAGTCGATTGATACGTGACCTCAGATTTTTGTATCTTTTTCCCGAAGAAAGAAGGTGGAAGAGAGAATGTCCCGGGTACGTGGGGTCCTTAATAATGCTGGATGCGTAGCCGAGACAGCGGGAAGTATAGACAGAGTCAATGGATGCGAGGCTGGTTTGCGTGATGGATTGGGCTACATTCAAAACCTTTTGTACTTCCTTACAGTCTCGGGCAGAGCAGGAGACACACCAAGCTGTGACCCAACCAGAAAGAATGCATCTGTAGAAGTTACTGAGATTCGGAGCTGACATGCCAAATTTCCTCAGTCTTCTGAGAAAGTAAGAGGCGTTGGTGGGCTTTCTGAACTATAGTGTCGGCATGTGGGGATCAGGACAGGTTGTTGGTGTTCTGGACACTAAAAACTTGAATTTCTTGACCCTTTCTTCTTCGTCCCCATTGATGTAGACAGGGGCATGTTCTCCTTTACGCTTCCTGAAGTCGATGACAATCTCCTTCATTTTGCTGACATTGAGGGAGGGATTACTGTGGCTGCACCAGTTCACCAGATTCCCTATCTCATTCCTGTACTCTGTCTCGTCATTGTTTGAGATAAGTTTATTTATTCGTGTCACATGTCGGCTTACATTAGCACAGCAATGACGTTGTGAAAATCCCATAGTCGCCACACTCCGGCACCTGTTCGAGTACAAAGAACAAAGATCAGTACAGCACAGGAAACAGGCCCTTCGGCCCTCCAAGCCTGTGCCGCTCCTTGGTCCAACTAGACCATTCGTTTGTATCCCTCCATTCCCAGACTGCTCATGTGACTATCCAGGTAAGTCTTAAATGATGCCAGCGTGTCTGCCTCCACCACCCTACTTGGCAGCGCATTCCAGGCCCCACCACCCTCTGTGTAAAAAACGTCCCTCTGATGTCTGAGTTATACCTCGCCGCTCTCACCTTGAGCCCGTGACCCCTCGTGATCGTCACCTCCGACCTGGGAAAAAGCTTCCCACTGTTCACTCTATCTATACCCTTCATAATTTTGTACACCTCTATTAGGTCTCCCCTCATTCTCCGTCTTTCCAGGGAGAACAAGCCCAGCTCACCAAATCTCCCCTCATATCTAAGACCCTCCCTACCAGGCAACATCCTGGCAAACCTTCTCTGCACTCTCTTTAAAGCCTCCACGTCCTCCTGGTAGAAATCATAGAAATCATAGAAACCCTACAGTGCAGAAGGAGGCCATTCGGCCCATCGAGTCTGCACCGACCACAATCCCACCCAGGCCCTACCCTCACATATTTTACCTGCTAATCCCTCTAACCTACGCATCCCAGGACTCTAAGGGGCAATTTCTTTAACCTGGCCAATCAACCTAACCCGCACATCTTTGGACTGTGGGAGGAAACCAGAGCACCCGGAGGAAACCCACGCAGACACGAGGAGAATGTGCAAACTCCACACAGACAGTGACCCGAGCCGGGAATCGAACCCAGGACCCTGGAGCTGTGAAGCAGCAGTGCTAACCACTGTGCTACCGTGCCGCCCCAGTAGTGTGGCGACCAGAAATGGATGCAATATTCCAAATGTGGACTAACCAGCGTTCTGTACAACTGCCACATCAGACTCCAGCTTTTATACTCTATACCCCGTCCTATCAAGGAAAGCATGCCATATTCCTTCTTCACCACCTTCTCCACCTCTACTGCCGCCTTCAAGGATTTGTGGACTTGCACACCGAGGTCCCTCTGTGTTTCTATACTCTTGATGGCTCTGCCATTTATTGTATACGTCCCCCCTACATTTGTTCTTCCACTGAGGGACAATTTTGCATGGCCAATACATCTAACCAGCACGTCGGTCGGACTGTGGGAGGAAACCAGAGCACCCGGAGGAAACCCATGGAGACACAGACATGGGGACAACGCGGCACGGTGGCACAGTGGTTAGCAGTGCCGTCTCACAGCGCCAGGGACCCGTGTTCAATTCCAGCCTTGGGTCGCTCTCTGTGCGGAGTCTGCATGTTCTCCCCCTGTCTGTATGGGTTTCCTCCGGGTGTTCCGCTTTCCTCCCACACGCCAAAGATGTCTGGGTTACGTGGATTGGTCACGCTACATTACCCCTGAGTGTCAGGAGGACTAGCAGAATAGATATGTGGGGTTGCGGGGACAGGGTCTGTGTGGGATTGTGGTCGGTGCAGATGTGATGGGCTGCATGGCCTCCTTCTGCTGTGTAGGGATTCTATGACTATTCTATATCAACATGCAGATTCAGCACAGACACTGACCCAAGCCAAGAATCAAACCCAGGTCCCTGGCGCTGTGATGCAGCAGTGCTAACCACTCTGGGATAGCAGCATTTGATGCACAGTTTGTGATAAATCTTTTAGAATGTGATTTATTGTTTACTGTATCAGACAGGTTCTGATTACATTGCAAGGTCTCAAGCGCCAGTGAATGACTGGACCATACCGTGACACAATGGTTAGCACTACTGCCTCACAGCACAGGAACCCGGGTTCAATTCCCAACTTGGATCACTGTCTGTGTGATGTCTGCACGTTCTCCCCGTGTCTGCGTGGGTTTCCTCCGGGTGCCCCAGCTTCCTCCCACACTCCAAAGATGTGCGGGTTAGGTGGATTGGCCATGCCTAAATTCCCCCTCAGTGCCAGGGGGCACTAGCAAGGGTAAAGAGGGATTACCGGCATGGGGGCTGGGTGGGTTTGTGGTCAGTGCAGGCGTGAAGGGCCGAATAGACACCTTCTGCACTGCAATCGGCACGTCTTTCATACTGTGGGAGGAAACCGGAGCACCCGGACAAAACACACGCTGATATGGGGGAGAACATGCAAACTCCACACAGTGGCCCAAGCCGGGAATCGAACCTGGGTCCCTGGCGCTGTGAGGTAGCAGTGCTGACCACTGTGCTGCCCCAATGAAGTACCCAGTGATTTTGCACTCTATGTTTCAAGTATTCTCAAGCTTGAAACAAATTTAGTGAATTATTTTAGCGCTTAATCAATCACCTCACGAATTTATTGGAGGAGATGAATGGCAAAAAGTTCAATGAAGTTTGTTATCCTCACTGTAATATTTAGGGACATATCCTGATACAGAACAAACAGATTTATGTTAAAGTTTGCAGGAAATGATGTTGAAACGAACAATATTTGTGCATTGAGAGGCGTTCAGGTCTTCACATTTAAATATTAACTTTGGTCTTAAAAGAAAACATGTACCCGGATCATTCCAATGCAGGTAAGATGCTCTGTCAGAGAGTCAGTGCAGACTCGATGGGCCGTAGGGCCTCCTTCTGCACTGCCGTGGGTTCGATGGTTCACGGGAATGCTGTGATCTTGGAATTCAGCATGTATAATGCACTCTTTATGATACATCTCTTAGATTGTGACTCGCTTTTGCTAAGTGAATATTTGCTGGTCACATTGTAGTCTTTTCACACTCCAGTACCAGTCAATTAAAGGAAACTGAGTAGTTTACAGAGATTATGATGCCGTTTATATTTCTTCACTGTCTGTCTGAATGTTGTATAATCAATATTGTGTCATCAGTATTGTGTAACCAATGTTGTCAAATCAATATTGTGCAACAAATATTGTACAATCAGTATTGTGTAATCAATGTTGTGTAATCAATGTTGTCGAATCAACATTGTGTAATCAATGTTGTGTAATCAATGTTGTGTAATCAATATTGTGTAATCAAAGTTGTGTAATCAAAATTCTGTAATCAAAGTGCTGTAATCAATACTGTGTAATCAAAGTTGTTTAATCAATATTGTTTAATCAATATTGTGTAATCAATGTTGTGGAATCAATATTCTGAATATTCCGGGGTACAAGTGTTTTAGGCGAGACAGAGGAGGGACCAAAAGAGGTGGGGGAGTAGCAGTATTAGTTAGAGAATATAGTACAGCGGTGCAGAGGGGGGACAATTCAGAGGGGTCGTGTAACGAGTCACTGTGGGTGGAGCTTAGAAACAGGAAGGGCACAGTCACGATGTTGGGGGTATGCTACAGGCCCCCCAACAGCCCAAGGGAAGTGGAAGAACGGATATGTCAGGAGATAATGGATAGGTGCAGGAAAAATAGGGTTGTTGTAGTGGGAGACTTCAATGTTCCTGGCATAGACTGGAAATCGCGTAGGGCTGGGAGTCTGAATGGGGAGGAATTTGTAAAATGTGTACAGGAAGGTTCTTTGGAACAATATGTAGATAGCCCGACTAGAGAGGGGGCTATACTGGACCTAGTACCGGGGAATGAGCCCGGTCAGGTTTTCAAAGTTACGGTAGGGGAACATGTGGCAAAAATAACCACAATTCTGTTAGCTTTAGGATAGTGATGGAAAAGGATGAGTGGTGTCCCAAGGGTAAGGTGTTGGATTGGGGGAAGGCTAACTTAAGTGGGATTAGGCAGAAATTGGCAGCTGTTGATTGGGAGAGGCTGTTTGAGGGTAAATCCACATCTGGCATGTGGGAGTCTTTTAAGGAACATTTGATAGGGCTGCAGGATAGGCATGTGCCTGTAAAAAAGAAGGATAGGAAAGGTAGGAATCGAGAACCATGGATAACCAGGGAAATTGAGGGATTGGTGAAAAAGAAAAGAGAGGCGTACGTTAGGTCCAGGCAGCTAAAAACAGAGGGAGCTCCGGAGTAATACAAAGTCGGAAAGAACTCAAACGAGGAATTAGAAGGGCAAAAACGGGTCACGAAATGTCATGGCAGACAGGATTAAGGAGAATCCCAAGGCATTTTATTCATACGTTAGGAACAAAAGGGTTGTCAGGGAAAAAATCGGACCTCTCAGGGACAAAAGTGGGGAATTATGCTTCAGAGCCCAAAGAAGTAGGGGAGATACTAAATGAATACTTTGCATCGGCATTCGCAAAGGAGAGGGATGTGTTGACTGGGAGTGTCTCGGAGGGGAGTGTTGACCCATTAGAGAAAATCTCCATTACAAAGGAGGAATATAAAGACTGACCAATCCCCAGGGCCTGATGGAATCTATCCAAGGCTGCTCATGGAGACGAAAGATGAAATCGCTGGGCCTCTGACGCAAATCTTTGTCTCGTCACTGGACACAGGTGAGGTCCCAGATGATTGGAGGATAGCTGATGTGGTCCCGTTATTTAAGAAGGGTAGGAAGGATAACCCGGGAAATTATAGGTCGGTGAGCTTGACGTCTGTGGTAGGGAAGTTGTTGGAGAGGATTCTTAGAGCTAGGATGTATGCGCATTTAGAAAGGAATAAACTCCTTAACGATAGTCAGCATGGTTTTGTGAGAGGGAGGTCATGCCTCACTAACCTGGTGGAGTTTTTTGAAGAAGTGACTAGAATGGTTGACGAGGGAAGGGCCGTGGATGTCGTCTATATGGACTTTAGTAAATCGTTTGACAAAGTCCCTCATAGTAGGTTGGTGCAAAAGGTTGGATCTCATGGGATAAAGGGGAAGGTGGCTAGATGGGTGGAGAACTGGCTTGGTCACAGAAGACAGAGGGTGGTAGTGGAAGGGTCCTTTTCCGGCTGGATGCCTGTGACTAGTGATGTTCCGCAGGGCTCTGTATTGGGACCTCTGCTATTTGTGATAGCATAAACGATCTGGAAGAAGCTGTAACTGGAGTGATCAGTAACTTTGCGGACAACACGAAAATGGCTGGACTTGCAGATAGTGAGGAACATTGTCAGAGGCTACAGAAGGATATAGATGGGCTGGAAATTTGGGCAAAGAAATGGCAGATGGAGTTCAATCCAGATGAATGCGAAGTGATGCATTTTGGTAGAACTCACGTAGGGAGGAGCTATACGATAAATGGCAGAACAATAAAGGGTGTAGATACGCAGAGGGACCTGGGTGTGCAAGTCCACAGATCCTTGAAGGTGACGTCACAGGTGGAGAAGGCAGTGAATAAGGCATATGGCTTGCTTGCCTTCATAGGATGGGGCAGAGAGTATAAAAGTTGGGGTCTGATGTTGCAATTGTATCGAACGTTGGTTCGGCCGCATTTGGAATACTGCGTCCAGTTCTGGTCGCCACACTACCAGAAGGACGTGGAGGCTTTAGAGAGAGTACAGAGGAGGTTGACCAGGATGTTGCCTGGTATGGAAGGGCTTAGTTATGAGGAGAAATTGGGTAAACTGGGGTTGTTCTCACTGGAAAGACGGAGGATGAGGGGTGACCTAATCGAGGTGTATAAAATTATGAAAGGCATAGTTAGGGTGAACGGTGGGAAGCTTTTTCCCAGGCCGGCGGTGACGTTCACGAGGGGTCATAGGTTCAAGGTGAGGGGGGGGATGGTTTAACACGGATATCAGAAGGACGTATTTTACACAGAGGATGGTGGGAGCCTGGAATGCGCTGCCGTCAAGGTGGTGGAGGCGGATACACTGGGAACCATTAAGACTTATCTGGTTAGCCACATGAACGGAGTGGGAATGGAGGGATACAAAAGAATGGTCTAGTTTGGACCAGGGAGTGGCGCGGACTTGGAGGGCCGAAGGACCTGTTCCTGTGCTGTTTCATTCTTTGTAATATTGTGTAATCAATGTTGTGTAATCATTACTGTGTAATCAATGTTGTGTAATCAATACTGTGTAATCAATATTGTGTAATCAATGTTGTGTAATAAATATTGTGTAATCAATATTGTGTAATCAATGTTGTGTAATCAGTATTGTGTAGTCAATACTGTGTAATCAGTATTGTGTAATCAATGTTGTGTAATCAATGTTGTGTAATCAAAATTGTGTAATCAATGTTGTGTAATCAATATTGTGTAATCAATGTTGTGTAATCAGTATTGTGTAATCAATGTTGTGTAATCAGTCTTGTGTAATCAGTATTGTGTAATCAGTATTGTGTAATCATTATTGTGTAATCAATATTGTGAATTGAAGGTATTTGACCCAGATTATTTTAACGTGTGTCACTGAACACAGTACTTTAATTTAACAGCAAAGTTCCTTTTCTGACTGTCGATTCTGGGCAGTGGTTCGAGAATCGCCATTTTGTTATAAAATAAGGGACCTTCTGTTTCCACTGTCTGTTTACTTTGGGAGGTATAACTTTATCAAAAACAGAAAATACTGGAAAATCTCAGCAGGTCTGACAGCATCTGTGAATCATAGAATCCCTATAGTGCAGAAGGAGGCCATTTGGCCCATCGAGCCTACACCAACAACAATCCCACCCAGGCCCTATCCCCGTAACCCCACATATTTACCCTGCTAGTCCCCCTGACACTAAGTGCCGATTTATCATGGTCGATCCACCTAACCTGCAGATCTTTGGACTGCGGGAGGAAACCGGAGCACCCGGAGGAAACCCACACAGACACGGAGGGAATGTGCAAACTCCACACAGACAGAAGAGAGAATAGAAACAACGCTTTGAGTCTGACGAAGGGTCATCCAGAGTTGAAACATTTGCTCTATTCTCTCAGATGCTGTCGGACCTGCTGAGTTTTTCCAGCATTTCCTGTTTTTATTTCAGATTCCAGCATCCACGGTATTTTGCTTTTATCTTACTCTTCATCAAAGATGGCACCGTTTACAGATTAAAGTTTATTTATTGGTCACAAGTAGGCTTATATTAACTCTGCAATTAAGTTAATTTTGTTGAAAAGTCACTTATTGCAAACGAGCTGCCAGAGGCAGTAGTGGAGGCGGGTAAAATTTTGCCTTTCAAAAAGCATTTAGACAGTTACATGGGTAAGATGGGCTGCACGGTGGCACAGTGGTTAGCACTGCTGCCTCACAGCGGCAGGGACCCGGGTTCAATTCCAGCCTCAGGTCTCTGTCTGTGTGGAGTCTGCACATTCTCCCCGTGTCTGCGTGGGTTTCCCCCGGGTGCTACAGTTCCCTTCCACAGTCCAAAGGTGAGCAGGTTAGGTTGATTGGCTATAGTAAATTGCCCCTTAGTGTCAGGTGGACGAGCATGATAAATGGGTGGGGTTACAGGGATAGGGTCTGGGTGGGATTGTGATTGGTGCAGACACGATGGGCCAAATGGCCTCCTTCTGCACATTAGGGATTCTATGATTTCTACAGGTATAAAGGGATGTGGGCCAAATGCGGGCAATTGAGACTAGCTTATTGGTGAAAACTGGGATGTGTGGACAGTTTGGGCCAAAGGTCCTGTTTCCATGCTGTAAATCTCTATGAATCGACTGTGAAAATCCCCGAGTCGCCACACTCCGGCACCTGTTCGCATGTACTTAGGGAGAATTTAGCATGGTCAATGCACCTGACCAGCATGTCTTTGGACACTAAGGGGCAATTTAGCATGGCCAATCCCCCGAACCTGTACACCTTTGCACACTAAGGGCCCGATTTTACCATTTTGATTTCATGCACTGAATCTGGACGCAATTCAGATCCGACTTGGAAATCTGTTCTCCGGGGGCCCCATACGCACTTACCCAGGAAAAAAACATTGTGAGTGTGAATCGCTCTGTGGGCGGGGCTTCTCGCTCTCGAAACGCTGCAACTCCGATCGGAGCTCTGAACTGCGCGTGCGCAGTGAGAAATACATCTGAAATGGGCGCCCCTGTTACATCGCTCCCTGGCAGCAACAAGCGGATCAAGTGACCTGGGAGCGAAAGGTGGGAGTGATGGCCCCCACAGACATCGCCCCACCCCACAACATAACTATCCCCCTTTACACCCACCTCCCCCACTACCCAGACCGATCGCGACCCCCCCCCCCACCAATCACCCGCAGAATGGCAACAGCAACCCTCCCACCCCTGCCCCCTTCACCAGAGAATGATCTGATCCACCTCCCTCCCCTCCCCCCATGACCAGAGAATGATCTGATCCACCTCCGGCCTCCCGCACCCACACCCCCTCTCCCCCCACCACTGATCTGAGTCAGAGAGCCGCCAGAAGCTCTGATCTTACCTCCTCAGAGCTGGACCGCCCGAAACAGACCTTTGCCGAGCACATCTGTTCCGCGCCGAATCTGGACGGGCGAACGCGATGGTAAGGGCGGAAATGCAGGTAAGATTGGGCATCCAGCTCATTAAGTCAATTTAAATGCATCACCCATTTCGGGCGCGGTTCGGATCGCGGCCATTTTCGGGCCTTGGTAAAGTGGACATCTGCACGGATTGTACTAATCGCCTCACACCTGACTTTACCAAGTTTTCGCGCCCGTTAAGGCAATTTAACATGGCCAATCAACCGATCCTCCAGATCTTTGGACACGAAGGGGCAAGTTAGCATGGTTAATCCACCTGTCCTTCTCATCTTTGGACACGAAGGGGCAATTTAGCATGGCCAATCCACCCAACCTGCACATCTTTGGACACTACACAACCTGCTGGTCTGAGGCTTTATCCCGCTGGCAAATCAGACCATGAGGCCCTTAGTGTGGTGTAACATAACCGATGTTTCGTGCCAAAATCAGTATTGTTCATTCTCAGTGTGTGGGCATTGCTGACTTTAGTGTCCATCCTTGGAAATTCATCGTTGGAGCTTTCTTACAAACACAGGGCAGACTCAGTCACTTCAGAGGACAGTTGAGTCAACCACATTGGTGTGGGGCTGGAGTCACGTAGAGCTGAGCCTGGGTAAGGACCTCTCCTGAAGTACATCAGTGAACTGGTCAGGCTTTTAAAACAACCCATCAACTTCACCGCTATTTTCACTGACTTATTTCCAGATTTTACAAACTGAATTGAAATGTTTAAAGCCCCGTTCTCTGGCCCAGCTCAACACGAAGGTGCCCGAAAATCCTCTTATTCTGCTCACACTCTGTACCCCCAACATTAATTAATCTTCATATTCAGAAATAAATTGATACTTCGTGGGGTGGCACAGCGCCAGGGACCCTGGTTCGATTCCTGGCCTCGGGTCACTGTCTGTGTGGAGTTTGCACGTTCTCCCCGTGTCTGCGTGGGTTTCCTCCGGGTGCTCCGGTTTCCTCCCACAGTCCAAAGATATGCAGGTTCGGTGGATTGGCCATGCTAAATTGCCCCTTAGTGTCAGGGAGACTTGCTAGAGTAAATGCATGGGGTTACAGGGACAGGGCCTGGGTGGGATTGTGGCCGGTGCAGACTCGATGGGCTGAATGGCCTCCTTCTGCACTAGAATTATACGATTCAGCGTGGCATGAGTGCTAAATTTAGCATGACCAATTCACCTAACCTGCAAATCTTTGGATAGTAAGGGGCAATTAGCATGGCCAATACACCTAACCCGCACATCTGTGGACACTGAGGGGCAATGTAGAATGGCCAATCCACCGAACCAGTACATCTGTGGACACTAAGAGGCAATGTAGAATGGCCAATCCACTGAACCAGTACATCTGTGGACACTAAGGGGCAAGGTAGAATGGCCAATCCACCTATCCAGTACATCTGTGGACACTAGGGGGCAATGTAGAATGGCCAATCCACCTATCCAGTACATCTGTGGACACTAAGGGGCAATGTAGAATGGCCAATCCACCTATCCAGTACATCTGTGGACACTAAGGACACTTTAGCATTGCCAATCCACCTAACAGCACGTTTTTCAGACTGTGGGAGGAAACCGGAGCAGCCGGAGGAAACCCATGCAGACATGGGGAGAACATGCAGACTCCGCACAGACAGTGACCCAAGCCGGGAATCGAACCTGTGTCCCTGGTGCTGTGAGGCAACATAGCTAATCCAATTAGCCAGGCAGCAGGTTATTTTAGTCTTGGCATTCTGCAATGTGATCGGATTCATTGAACTGTCATGATTTTTTCACTATCTGTTTAAATTTCCAAGGATTATCACATTAAAAGCATCTGAGGGAAATGTCTGAGTGAATAACCCATCGCCCCCATGACTGTTTTGGAGGAGTTGAACAACAGGAACTGAACTGAAGGATGTTTTTCTGACCATAAAAGTGAGATCCATAACCTGATGTGAAGAAGATTTATGTTAAATCTTGGATAAAATTATTTCCAAATCAACATGCCTAAAGATGCCTTAAGAACAAAGAAAAGTGCTGCAGAGGAACAGACCCTTCGATGTTCACTCTCCCATGTATCTCTTGGAATGGGATTGATTTTGCTGTGTAAACAAGTGCTGATTGTATCGGGAGGTTTAACACTCAAGCATCAGTGAATAAGTATAAAGGTTATTTATTCGTGTCACAAGTAGGCTTACATCAACACTGCAATGAAGTTACTGTGAAAATCCCACAGTTGCTACACTCTGGCGCCTGTTTGGATAACACTGAGGGAGTATTTAGCATGGCCAATGTACCTAACCAGCACTTCTATGGGACTTTGGAAGGAAACCGGAGCGCCCGGAGAAAACTCATGCAGACACGGGGAGAACGTGCAGACTCCACACAGACAGTGACCCGAGCCGGGAATCAAACCCAGGTCCCTGGAGCTGTGAAGCAGCAGTGCTAACCACTGTGCTACCGTGCCGGATTCACCACCCTCTGGCTGAAGAAATTCCTCCTCGTCTCAGTTCTGAACTAAGAAGTCTCACAACAGCAGGTTAAAGTCCCACAGGTTTATTTCGAATCACGAGCTTTCGGAACGCTGCTCCTTCATCAGGTGAGTGGGAAACTGGTGTTGTGAGACTTCTTACTGCGCACACCCCAGTCCAACACCGCCATCTCCACATCACATTTCTAAAGGGCCGTCCCTTTCCTCTGAGTCTGTGCCCTCGGGTCCAAGTCTCCCCAACTAATGGAAACATCTTCCCCAAGCGCACTCTATCCAGGCCTTTCATTATTCTGTAAGTTTCAATGTTATCCCCTTCCTCATACTTCCAAACTGCATCGAGTGTGGACCCCCAGACATCAGACGCTCCTCATGCGTCAAGTCTTTCATTCCCCGGATCATTCTTGTGAACCTGCTCTGGACCCTCTCCAAGGCCAGCACATCCTTCCTTAGATACGGGGACCATAATTGCTGACAATATTGTGAATGCGGTCAGACCAGTGTCTTATAAACCCTCAGCAGTACACCCCTGCTTTTGTATTCTCGTCGTCTCGAAATTAACACTAGCAGAGTGATCTCTGCTGTATCGAATTAATATTGACCCTACATTATTTCCAACTTTCCATCCCTCCCTGACCCTCAACACCCCATCGAGGCTGTAACTGTTCTACGTTGGGTATAAAAAGTGTTGGATTGAAGGGGGTTAAGTGAAGCTGTTTGTTTAGTGACTGGAATTGATGTGAGTCTCCATGGATCTGATTAGTGTGCCTGGAGGGATTCCCCTCTTCTATTAATAAGGGATTCCGTTCAATGTGTTGTCCCATTGGGTCAGCGGGAGCGGCAACTCCGACAGCAACAGAGATCAGCGGCTGTGGAGAGAGAGGGAGGGAGAGGAGAGATCAGAATCTGGGAGCAATGGATTGGAGTCTTCCAACAATGGATCAGAATCTGGGAACAATGGATTGGAATGTTACGACAATGGATCAGAATCTGGGAACAATGGATTGGAATCTTGCAACAATGGATCGGAATCTGGGAACAATGAACCGGAATGTTCCAACCAAGGACAGGAGTTTATTCTATTGGATTTCTGTGTTTACTGATTATTATTGGATTATGACATCAGCTGTTCGGATTCAATATCTACTGTACGTGATTCAATGCGTTTACTATCCCCTCCTGGCGATTGTTGGTGTTCCGGGTAAGTCTCTGGCTGGAATTGGACCGGCCCGACCGCCACGGGAATCGGAGCAGGCGAGGGGCGGAGAATGGGAAGGTCTGTTGAACACGGGTGGGATTTTGCAGCTTGGGGAAGAGTGAGGCTGGAAACTCCCGTCCCCTGTGTCCAGTTCCTAATTCTAGAAAGGCTGTTTAACTGTATTGATTTTCTTGTCATTTCCTGTACTGGGTTTGCTGCTCTTGTTGAATCTCTGTATCCGGTTATTAATTCTTTCAGCCACTGACAATTGTCTCAGGGTCTATGGGCTGGGGATGTCTTCTGAGTGCTGTGACTTTCCATAGACATGTGACCTCAAACACTATTCCTTCATGCGTAAAATATTGAGACAGAATCCTTTTCACCCTCTGCATATAACACCAGTTCACCCACCCAATCACCAGGCCACAGAATTAATTTTATTGGTCATATCTGCACAGCAGGATCTCACAGAGAGAAAACATATTTCATTAAATTTGAAATTTATTCATCAGTGTCACAAGTATGCGAACATTAACATTGCAATGAAGTTACTATAAAAATCCCCGAGTCACCACACTCCAGCGCCTGTTCAGGTACACTGAGGGAAAATTTAGCACGGCCAATGCACCCAACCAGCACAACTTTCAGATAGTGGGAGGAAACTGGAGCACTCGGAGGAAACTCACGCAGACATGGGGAGAACATGCAGAATCTGCACAGACAGTGGCCAAACCTGCAATTGAACCAGGACCTCTGCTGCTGTGAGGCAGCAATGCTATCCCCTGTGCCACCACAAGCTCTCCGAGAGCAACAGGAATACAAACACACAGACACACCCAAACACACATACATTAAAACACACATTTGTTGATAGAAGCAATCAGATTTAGATACTCCCACTCACACACAAATTCAAGAACCAAAATTGCTGCAACACTCCAGAATAACGCACACTTAGGAACACTCGTCAGGTACTCTGTTGCTCACACACAAACACGCACACACACACATGCATACTGGTACAGACAATATAGACACACGCAACACACACACGATAGGGGGGCAGGATAACAGCTACTCCCTGTCCATTGATGGTGGGGTGATCAAGTAAAACCGCGTGACAGCCTGGAACTCAGGTCCACGTCCCATTTCTCACCTCTTGCAACCTTCACCGGCAATGGATAAACAGTGGATTCAGTCTCCTGCCCATTTCCGGCAAGAGGCTGAATAAATTATTTCAATCTATTTTAAAACAAATTTAAATGAAATTAGTGAGCCTGGGATGGAATTGTGCGCCACACTTGCCTTTGCAGCCTCACCGGGAGAGGTTGGGTCCGGTGAGGAAAACAGCTGGCCACATGTATGAGGACGAGTCATGATGACCTCGCCGGGAGAACTGAAGGCCATTGAGGACACCGGGCAAGGTCGAGGGCAAAGGTAGGTGCCCCTTGGGCAATGCCCACCGGGCAGTACCAGGGAGTGGGGCATGAGGTGGTGGGGTCTACAGGGGCGGAGCCTGAAGGTAGCGGGGCCGACTCTGAACGTAGTTGCTGGGTGGGAGCGGGTGCCGTTACCACACTGCCCGCTGTCTGTGGGGTGGGGTGGTCCCCGCTGCCACTCTGCACGTGATTGGTGTTGGTAAGGAGGGGGGCATCACTGCCTCTCTGCATGCACATTGGGGTAGGAAGGGGGTCTCGCTGCCACACCGAACGTGATTGGTGGAGGCAGGGAGGGGGGCATCACTGCCTCTTTGCATGCACAGTGGGGTAGGGAGGGGGTTTCGCTGCCTCTCTGCATGCACAGTGGGGTAGGGAGGGGGTCTCGCTGCCTCTCTGCATGCACAGTGGGGGTAGTGTGGGGGTCTCGCTGCCTCTCTGCATGCACAGTGGGGTAGGGAGGGGGTCTCACTGCCTCACTGCATGCACAGTGGGGTAGGGAGGGGGTCTCGCTGCCTCTCTACATACACAGTGGGGTGGGGAGGGGGTCTGGTTGCCTCTCTGCATGCACAGTGGGGTAGGGAGGGGGGCATCACTGCCTCTCTGCATGCACAGTGGGGTAGGGAGGGGTCTCGCTGCCTCTCTGCATGCACAGTGGGGTAGGGAGGGGGTCTTGCTGCCTCTCTGCCTGCACAGTGGGGTAGGGAGGGGGATCTTGCTGCCTCTCTGCCTGCACAGTGGGTTAAGGAGGCGTGCCCTGCTGACACTCTGCATGCAATTGGTGTGGGGGAAGGGGCGGTGATTGGTCCAGGTGGTGGGGAGGGGGCTGGGTCTATATCTGGTCGGGGGCTGCTCAGAAAGAGCTGAGGACCCCCGGACTACCTGGGGGCAGCTGCTGTGTTGAAGCGAGCTGCAGCAGCAGAGAGCTGACAGATGTCTCTCTCAGACCAGGCAGCTCACTGCTGGCTGCAATTGCGCATTTGCAACCAGATAGGTTTGGGAGGTAGTGGGTATCCCAGCCAGCGCTGTGAGAGCTGCAAGTGATGGGGCCACTGCTGTGGGTGGTCCAACAGCCAGCGAGTTTTAACAGCACAAAATGAGGCCCTTCGACCATTATGTCTGAATAGGTCATCAAACACCTATCCAATCCAATCCCATTTTCCAGCACTCGATCCATAGCCTTGTCATAGAGTTTACAGAATGGAAACAGGCCCTTCGGCCCATCTTATCCATGCTGCCCTTTCTTTTTAAACCCCTAAACTAATCCCAATTGCCCACATTTGCCCCATATCCCTCTATACCCATCGTGCCCATTAAACTATCTAAACGCTTTTAAAAAATAAAATTGTACCCGCCTCTACTACTGCCTCTGGCAGCTCGTTCCAGACACTCACCACCCTCTGTGTGATAAAATTGCCCCTCTGGACACTTTTGTATCTTTCCCCTCTCTCCTTAAACCTGTGCCATCTAGTTTTAGACTCCCCTACCTTTAGGAAAAGATATTGACTATTGAGCTGATCTGTGCCCCTCATTATTTTATAGACCTCTAGAAGATCACCCCTCAGCCTCCTACGCTCCAGAGAAAAAAGTCCCAGTCTATTCAGCCTATCCTTATAACTCAATCCATCAAGTCCCAGTCGCATCCTCGGAAATCTTTTCTGCACTCTTTCTAGTTTAATAATTATATGCTCTGGCGTTTGAGTTGCTGATCTAAATGCCTCTTGTGGTTTTTCCCGCTTCTACCATCCTTTCAGGCCGTGAGCTGCAGATCCCATCACCCTGTGGATGAAAACATTTTCCCTCAAATCCACACAAACACCTGCCCTTTACCTTAACTCCACGCCCCTCTGGTTATTGACACCTCTACTAAAGGGAAAAGGTTTCTTCCTATCCGTGTGCCACATAATTGTGTTCATATCACTCAGCTCCCCCCCCCACCCCCCGCCCCCACCTGAAAGCATTCCCCACCACCACCCACTACACCCACTCCACCTCCAGCCGTCTCTGCTCTAAGGTAAAAAACCCAGCCTAACCAGCCTCTCCTCATAGCTGAAACTCTCCAGCCCAGGCAGCATCCTGGTGAATCTCCTCTCCACCGTTTCCAGTGTAATCACATCCTTCCTGTAGTGTGATGACCAGAGCTGTGCACAGTTCTCTTGCTCTGGTCCAACCAGCATTTTATACACTTCCATCATCACCTCCCAGCTCTTATAGTCTATGCTGCGGCTGCTAAAGGCAAGTATCCCACATGTCGTCTTAACCACCTCATCTACCTGTCTTGCTGCTTTTGGAGATCCACATATCTGCAGCCCAAATTCATTCTGGTCCTCTGCACTTCCTCAGACTCGACCGGACATGGTACATTTCCTTGCCCGGATAGTCGTCCCAAATGCATGGCCTCACATTCGTCAGGTGTAAATTACATTTGCCCATTTGCCCAGCCTTTCAGTTTCCTCAGCACGGTGGCACAGTGGTTAGCACTGCTGCCCCACAGCGCCAGGGACGTGTGTTCCATTTCTGGCTTGGACCACATCTGTGTGGAGTTTGCACATTCTCCACGTGTCTTCATGGGTTTCCTCCGGGTGCTCCAGTTTCCGCCCACAGTCGGAAGACTTGTGGGTTAGGTGGATTGGCCAGGATATACTGGACTTACTGTCAGGGAGAATTGCTTGGGTAAATGCATGGGGTTCAGGGGATATCGCCTGGGTGGGATTGTGCTCAGTCCAGACTCGATGGGCTGAATGGCCTCCTTCTGCACTGTAGGATTCTATGATTCCTGTCATCTAAGGCTTTCCTCCTCAATATTTACCACACCACCAATTTTTGTATCATCTGCAAACTTACTGATCACACCTCACACATTCATGTCCAGACCATCAATGTACACTACAAACAGCAAGGGACCCAGCATCGATCCCTGTGGAACCCCACTGAACACAGGCTTGCAGTCACAAAAACAACCTTCCACCATCACCCTCTGCCACTCAGCCATTTTGAATATAATTTACCAAATTGACCTGGTTCCAATCGGAATCACTTCCTTGTTCAGTCTTCCATATTTGTCAAAAGCTTTTCTGAAGAACACGTAGACTACATCGACTGCACTTCCCTCATCTCCTCATCCAGTCACCTCCTCAATATATTCCAGCGAATTGTCAGACATGATCTCCCCCTGTCAAAGGCACGCTGACTATTGTTCATAAATCCTTACCTCTCGAAGTGGAGATTAATTCTGTCCCTCAGATTGTTTTCCAATCATTTCCCGAACACGGATATGGTGATGATGGTGTCCTGGCCGTGATCTTGGATATCTCCAGGGCACCTTGCAGGATGGCAGTATGGCACAGTGGTTAGCACTGCTGCCTCACAGCATCAGGGATCCCATTTCAATTCCTGGGATTCCATCAGCACCAGTGAAGCTTCTTTTTAAAACTTTGTTCCATTCTCACATCTCGCCTGTTGGGATTTCTCCTATTACAAGAACGTGTGGTGTTCCTCTGGAAAGAATCCACTGTGAGCAAGTCCAGTTTCTCGCAGCTCCCCAATGTCCACATTCAGCCTTGTAAATTCAGTCTCGGTCACAGCCGTCCCGTGTACATCATCAACCTGCATAAGTTGATTGGTAAGGTCAGGGCACATCGTGCTGATGTTTCAGCTTGAGATGCAAAAGACTGATTTGATTTGAATTGATTTGGTTTATTATTTTCACATATAATAAATATGTGATCCAAGCCGGGAATCGAACTCAGGTCCCTGTGAGACAGCAGTGCTAACCATTGTGCCACCATGCTGCCGACTCAAGAACAGCTTCTTCTCTGCTGCCATCTGACGTTTTAATGGACCCACATCGCATTCAGATGATCTTATTCTACACCCTCGCTCTGAGTCCAACATTACATTCTGCACTCTCTCCTTCTCTATGTTCAGGGTTACAGTGTTACAGAGTTCAGTGTTGGGCCAGGGAGATGGTGTCTGTGTACCTGTTGGGGAGGTTGGTGAACTGTAGTGTATCCAGGCAATCTGGGAGGCCGGAATTGATTCATGCCATGACTAACCTTTTGATGCATTTCATAACATTGGATATAAAGTGAAAAGTGTTGTTGCTTGAGTGCCATACAGACAAAGCATACTGTACATAGAGAAGGAGAGAGGGCAGAATGTAATGTTGCAGTCATAGCTAGGATGTAGTAAAAGATCATCTTAATGCAATGTGGGTCCATTCAAACGTCTGATGGCAGCAGAGAAGCTGTTCCTGAGTCGGCAGCATGGTGGCACAATGGTTAGCGCTGCTGTCTCACAGGAACCTGAGTTCGATTCCCGGCTTGGATCACTGTCTGTGTGGAATTTGCACATTCCACCCGTATGCGCATGGGTTTGCTCCGGATGCTCCAGTTTTCCCCCACAGTCCAAAATGTGCAGGTTAGGTTGATTGGCCATGTTAACTGCCCATTAGCGTCCTGGGATATGTATGTTTGGGGGATTAGCAGGGTGCATATGTGGGATTTCGGGGATAGGACCTGGGTGGGATTGTTGTCGGTGTAGACTCGATGGGTCAAATGGCCCCCTTCTGCACTGTAGTGATTCTATGATTCTATGAGTCGGTTGGTCCATGTCCTCACACATTTTTTATCTTTTTCTCTGATGGAACAAGTGGGAAAAGTTGATGTCCGTGGTGCGCTATTCCTGAATTAGGCTGGTTGCTTTTGTGAGGTAACGGGAGGTTGAGACAGAGTTAATGAGTGGGAGGTTGGTTTGAGTGATGGACTGGTCTGCATTCACCAAGCTTTGAAGTTTCTCGCAGTCTTGGACAGAGCAGGAGCCATACCAAGCTAGAATGTTATTTATGGTGCATCTGTAAAAGTTGATGAGAGTCGCAGCTGACATGCCAAATGTCCCTAAACCTCTGAGAAAATAGAGGCGTTCGGAGACTTTTTTAATTATAGGGACGTCATGGAGGAACCAGGAAAGGTTTTTCGTGATGTGGACCCTAAAACGTGAAGCTCTCGACTATTTCAACTTCATCCCATTGATGTAGATCGGGGCATGTACTCCACTAGGCTTCCAGAAGTCGATTTGCTTTGTTGACATTGAGGAAGAGATTATTGTTGTCGCCCCAGTTCACCAGATTCTCTGTCTCTTCCTCCGACCCACTGCAGGTGTCATCAGCAAACTTGGGAACCGAGTTGCAGGGGAATTTGGCCACACAGTCACCAGTGTATAAGGAGTATAGTAAGGGGCTGAGGACGCAGCCTTACGGGGCACCGCTGTTCAGGATGATTGTGAAGGAGATGTTGTTGATTGTCCTTAATTTTGCTCTCTATGGATTAGGAAGTTGAGGATCCAATTGCAGAGGCAGGAGCCAAGCCCAGCGCCACGAACTTTGGACATGAGTTTCGTAGGACTAATGGTGTTGCAGGCTGAGCTGTAGTTGATAAACACGAGTCTGTGTTCCAGGGTTCACTGTCGGGCCCGGGAGATGGCATTGTGGACCTGTTGTGGATGTCGGTGAACTGTCGTGGATCCAGGCAATCTGGGAAGCCGGAACTGATTCATGCCATGACTAACCTTTTGATGCATTTCATAATATTGGACATCAGAGTCACCGGACGATAGGCATTAAGGCAGCCTGCTTGGCTTTTCCTTTGGTACTGGCCTTTGTTTGAGTTTTACCTGGTGCATAGATTGGCAACCTTCCTGCCGAGAGACGACTGCAGCTGCACTGGTCCAGTAGACCAACGTGGGACAGCAGTAATCGCACTGAGCATTATGGACGATAGCGATTCGCTGAACCCTGAAACTTTCTCCCACTCTTGAAAGAAACACTGGAAGTTGTGTTCTGTGCCAATCGAGTGTGAGATTACTATTTTTTCCTGTGTTGTGCTAACAGTGGCCACAATGCTGTGATCTCCTCTCCAGGGTACAGTTCTGTGTAAATATAATAGAGATTCTGTGCTGTCAAGGCATCAGGATCTCCCTCTGCCAATTGTTAGTATTGTCCAGAGGCAAGGGTCAAACCAGCCCTCTTTGGTACCAGCTCTGTTGCAGGGGTTGTCAGTAAACTGTCTGAGAGACGACAGATTACCATCTACAGGATTCCAGTCTGGATTTTCTGTCAGGGTTTACTCCCTCACCCTTGGAGCTGAGTGAGGGTCAATGTTGTGGACTCTCCGGAAAGCTCTCTCCCAAATGTATACCAGTGTGTTGCTACCATGGACTGCACGGTGACACAGTGGTTAGCACTGCTGATTCACAGCGTCAGGGAGCTGGGTTCAATTCCAGGCTTGGGTCACTGTCTGTGTGGAGTTTGGACCTTCTCCCCGTGTCTGTGTGGGTTTCCTCCGGATGCTCCACTTTCCTCTCACACTGCAAAAGACGTGCTGGTTTAAAAAAAAGATTTAAGTCATTTTATGTGTATACATTCTTTTTTATTTTAACCCATCCTCAGTCCAAATGGTAACTTCTTTCCCTGAATCCTGTCTAATTTTATTCTTTATTTCCCTTCCTGACAGTGAACATAATCACAATTGTGACACTGACGAGCAGAAACTGTGGTCTGTCCAAATGTGTGACTCGTTACCTGGTGGCCATGTCAGCGGGGGATCTGCTGGTCGTTATCCTCGACCTGATATTCAGACACATTCCCATTCTTTATCGGGAACAGTTTGATTTCCTGCTGTCGGTCCCCGTGTGTAACATCCACGCCGTCCTGCTTTATGCAGCCACTGACTGTTCTGTCTGGTTCACCGTCACTTTCACCTTTGATCGATTTGTGGCCATTTGCTGCCCCAAGCTGAAGAGTAAATATTGCAGTGAGAAACCGGCGGCTGTGGTTCTGGGAACAGTGACGGTGCTGAGCTGTTTAAAGAACATCTTCTGGTATTTTATGTTATTAAATAGATATCGGCTGGGGAACGACCCCTGGTTTTGTGATGTCACAATGGATGTTCTGTTCTCTCCGGTCTGGGGAACAATCGAGTTCCTCCACAACATTCTAACCCCGACTGTCCCGTTCGTCCTGATTCTGCTGCTCAACGTTTTCACCGTCAGACACATTTTAATGAGCAGCAGAGCCCGCAGGAGACTCCGGGCTCACAGCAGTGGGGAGAATCCCAGAGACCCTGAGATGGAGAGTCGCAGGAAATCCATCATTTTACTGTTTGTTATCTCAGCCAATTTCATCCTCTTATGGTCGACATTAATGGTTTATTCTATATGGAGTCGGATGCATTATTTGGGCTATAAGTCGGTCTGGTTAGATAACTATGTTCTGGAATTTGGTTTCATGTTGCAACTCACAAGTTGTTGTACAAACACTGCCATTTATGCTGTGACACAGACTCACTTCAGGCAGCAGCTCATCAATCTGCTGAAAGCTCCCCTTACTTCAATTCTTCAACTCATTAGACCCTGAGAGGAAACTACAACTACAAGACCCCTGACTCTTTCTATTGGACTTTCAAATATAAATAACAAACAGTTGCCATGTCTGGTGGCCAGGTATGGATACGAATATTTGCCCGTGGGTCAGTGTTGACAATATCAACAAGGGCAGAAGTACCACCAATCACTACTCTTCACACTTGGGAATGGCCAGGACATCCGGAGACGTGGCTGCACACGGAGAGTGCCGTTCCGTTCATGGGGTCTATGTTCCTGAAATGGGAGATGCTGATTCAAAATGGATGGCCGTTCACAGGGTGAGTTACTCAAACACAAGGACAAGAGTGGAGAAACTTCACACCTCTTTCATGACACCCGGGATCCCGGAAATGTTAGGTCCTGAAAATGGGCCACCCTTCATCAGCCAGGAATTTGTGCATTCGATGAAGTTGGACAGAATTTGACACGTTTGGGCAGTGTCATATTATGATGTTGAGATGCCGGCGTTGGACTGGGGTAAACACAGTAAGAAGTTTAACAACACCAGGTTAAAGTCCAACAGGTTTATTTGGTAGCAAAAGCCACTTTTGCTCCCAAATAAACCTGTTGGACTTTAACCTGGTGTTGTTAAACTTCTTACAGTGTCATATTACCCATCATCCAATGGCCTGGCAGAAAGAGCGGCCCAAACAGTAAAAGCAGGTTCAAAATACCATCCCCCAGTCTCTTTGGACACCAAACCATCCAGATTTCATCTTCAATTACAGAATGACACCCTCCAACCTCCCCCCGACCTCCCCGCTTCAACAACTGGAATAGCCCCAGCAGAGTTGGTCATGGGAAGTTCACTCCGCCCAATGTTAAGTCTGACCTTCTGAAGGTGGGAGCTAACACCCAGTGCCGTTCCCACCAGCCGGGAGAGGCACCGAAAGGCAGGTGATAGGTTATTGGTAAAGAATCATGGCAATGGATCCACGTGGTTATGAGGCACGGTCGAGTCTGGAACAGGGCCAGTTTCCTATCAAGTCCGCTTGGGAGATACCATCCTATGGGAATGCTTCAATCATCTACAAGCCATGAAGCCCCAAGCCGTGCAGGAAAAAGCAATTCCCAGCAGACCGGGAACTTTGGAAAGAATTCCAGGCACTCCGGCTCCTGTTCCCCATCTCCGCCAGTGGGAACCTCGGAGTCTGAAATGGACACAGTGGGTTTAGCCTCTCGATCACATTGTCACCCGATAAAGGGATCTCAGGCCACACGCTCATGGTGGAAGAGGCGAGCTCCGGTCTGCTGAACCCCACTCACTTCCGAGGCTGAGCAGCAGGAACCGGACCCAGCATTGAAACTCCAAAAAATGCTTCCAAGGTGGTCAGCCCTCGGCGGTTACTCAGACCTAGAGGGGGAGGGGGGGCAGTGACTTCAATCAGGTTCATGTGTTGGACACGGGCAAATATAAACTACCAAACTGAGGCCTGTGAAATGTGCCCACTCAGGGAGCTCCACAGAGTGCAAGCTGCAGAGAGTGAAGCACTGAGAGCTGGGGTAAGTGTGGGAGTTTAGGGAAGTGGGTGGAGAGGTATTGCTGTGTCTTGTGTCCCTTACTGCCCGGTCCCTTACGGCCAGGTCCAGTGCGGGTAGGTGTCCCCCAGACATTACTGTTCTGAAAGTGACGTGAGCAGATGTGTTTATTGAGACTTTCAGAAGGCTTTCGACAAGGTCTCACATCGCAGACTGCCATGTAAAGTGAAAGCACATGGGATTACAGGCAATGTTTTGAGACGGATAGAAAGCTGGTTCACTGATAGAAAGCAAAGAGTTGGCGATAAATGGGCCTTTTTCTGATTAGCAGTCAGTGTCTAGTGGGGTTCTGCAGGAATCTGTGCACGGACCCCAACTGCTCACATTATATATTAATTATTTTGAAAATGGAACTAGATTGCTTTTTAACCAGCTGCTCCTTCCACAACCATTGCTTTTTAACCAGCTGTCCCTTCCACAACCATTGCTTTTTAACCAGCTGCTCCTTCCACAACCATTGCTTCGATTTGAAAGAAATGCCATTCAATTGTGGACAGCTCTGGAAGTTTCCATATTCCCGTCTTGCAAGTTATAGATAACCGTTTGTAATCTTGATGTACTATTACTACACTTGCTTTTTGCTTCCTAATGCAAAGCATTTGGTGCCACTATATCTGAATTCATTGGAGAAATGACAGACACGAATAAACACCTAAAAGATCAGCGAACTTTTAACTGCAGTCTGAATCTACAGTTGTGCCAGGAGTATGATTCAAACTTGTACCCAGTTTGTACAGTCATGTTTTTAAATCTGCTAAATTTACAGCTCTCTGAAATAGTGAGAGAATTCAAAATAACAAATGGATTATTGCTCACGGATTCACCACTTCAGAACAACCTGCACGAACTCTGGGCTCTGCTCAACTTCCTCCTCCTGGATGTCTTCAATTCGTCTGCAGTAAGTAATGAGAAAAGCAGCTTGACAGTGACTGTACCGTTTGTCTAAGGTTCAATTACAGTGTTTCAACCTATTTCTCTTTGGAAGGCATGAGAGAAAGCTGCAAAGTTGTGTCTTTGGGAATCACTGGGTCCCTTTTCCCTCTCACTCCTTCCAGTCGTGTCTGGGGCAGTTTCGGGGCTGGAGAGGATTGTCCTCATTCACTGGGGGAGCAAGGGGAGAAAACTGTTCTCTGTCCCCGAGGTTTAATGCAGCCTCTGTGACTAGGCCTCAATTCAAGGCCTAATCTCAGAGGGCCCTCAGAGTGTCCTTTTGTATTTGCTTCATTCCCGAACAGTGTCTGTGCTGAAGTGGGAGAACTCCATGGTTAAAAGCAAAATAATTCATTTTATTCAGGATGAGATTGTGGGTTTTCCTGCTCTCGCTCTCTCTGTCTCCCATCGTTCTCCTTTGATTGTGAGTTATCAGAGAGAGAAATGGGAACTGGAGGGTAACAGTGAGAGAGGGGGAACGGGAGGGTAACAGAGCAGTTTGCTTGTGGGATCTTGCTGTGAGTATTTTCCCTGCAGCCTATCCTGCTGGGAGACCGTGGTTCCGCTCCCCAAATTCAGTGCACTGACAACTGACTGTGATTGCTTCCATCTCCCACCACTGCCCCCAGCCTCATTTCTCAATGTGAATCAGTGATCAACACAAACAGTGGTCACAGGGTGACATGATTTAAAATGGTCAGACAGACACCTTTCAGAGAGCATTTCAATCCAGATTCATCGTCAGAGAGAGAGAGAGAGATTATCCAGAGCAGGCGAGAGAGAGAGGAGGGCGATGGGTACGTACAGAGATAGGGGGAGATAAACAGGCAGAGAGAGGGAGAGAGAACAGAGATAGATCATCAAGTGCAGGAGAGAGAGAAGAGGGGGGTGGATAGGGACAGAGATGATGGAGGTAAGAGAGAGGGGGAATTAGAGAGAGAGAAACAGAGAGGAGTGACTGTGCTGGAAGTGGAAGGTTCCCTGTTCATGTCAAATGTACAAACAGCACCAAACCTGGAGTGATGTCCCCTTATTTTAACTGGGGAGGGGTGGAAGGAAGAGGGGCAGAGAGAGGGAGAGGTGTGGTCCCTCATTCCCACTGACTTCACCTCAATCCTCACTTAAATATCACATTGTATCTGGCCACGTTCAGACTGTGTGGGATCTTGCTGTCCACTCATGCTCTGTGCCTCCTCCCTGCCCCATATTCCTCACACTGTATCAGTGTCCACATTTTAAACATAAAAGATTGAGTGAAAGGAGGGTGGGATATGGAGAGGAACAGGGTAAGGCAGAGCTGCAGAGAGGGCGTTTCGATCGAGTTCTCACAGGGGCTTGGAATGAAAAAGGCTGCGATTGGGACCCGGTTTAATTGGCCAAATGGACAGTGCCTGTGTTTTACTCTCAGTAATGTCACGGTGCTGTGTGAGAGCCCAGGGCAGCGCTTCAATCTACTTTTACTGAGTTTCTCTTTGTAACATTCTCAGTCTCCCTCTCACTGCGAAGCACTCGGGAGGGAGAGGGAGCTGAAATTCACATTCCTGAGCCTGGGGGAAAAGCTTGTTCTCAATCCCAGAGTCCTACTTGTGTTTTTAGACAGGGCGCTGGGATTTGTGGATTTAAAGGATTGTTCTGTTTCACTGGGCCTCAATTCAAGGCCTGTGTGAGTAGGCCTCAATTCAAGGCCTGTGTGACTAGGCCTCAATTCAAGGCCTGTGTGACTAGGCCTCAATTCAAGGCCCGGGTGACTTGGCCTCAATTCAAGGCCTGTGTGACCTGGCCTCAATTCAAGGCTTGTGTGACTAGACCTCAATTCAAGGCCTGTGTGGCTCGGCCTCAATTCAAGGCCTAATCTCAGGGGCACCTTTGCATTTCCTTAATTCCTGAACAGGGTTTAAGTGGCTGAATTCAATGGTTCAATAAAATGTGCAGCAGCCACTTCAGGGTGGGATTGTGGGTTTTCCATGCTCCCCCTCCCACTGTTCTCTTCTCATTCTGAGCTTTAAAACATGATGCACAGCGTACATCATTATTTTAAACGGTCAGACAGCAACTTATCAGAGAGAGCACTTCAGTCCAGATTCACACTGAGATAGAGAAACAGCAGAGATCAGGACAGATTATCCAGAGCAGAAGAGGGAGGGGTGCAGAGATTGTGTATTGGATAGGTCTAGATCTGGGGGGAGAGTGAAAGAGACAGAGAGGGGGGCGGGGGTGATAGAAGCTTCATTGCTGAGATTGAATGTATTGATATCGAATGAGGGAGATTCTCAGTGTTGGTGCGGTTTGTAAAATGAGTCAGAAACACAGCTGGAGGTGGGGTTAAACGCAGAGGGAGAGACACAGATCAGGGAATGGATGGGGGAGTGGGGAGCCTCCCCTGTTTCTTTACAGCCCAGCCTCTGGAGTAAACCCGTCCCCACCCACTCCCCCCACCAAAAATGCTTTGATGTGTTTCATTAATTTAATACTGGGACAGTCACGAGGCATTTGCACTTTCATTTCATTTTGAAATCTGTTCCCCTTTGAACAAAGGACAAAGAACAGTACAGCACAGGAACAGGCCCTTTGGCCCTCCAAGCCCGTGCCGCTCCCTAGTCCAAACTCGACCATTCTTTTGTAGCCCTCCATTCCCACTCCGTTCATGTGGCTATCTAGATAAGTCTTAAACGTTCCCAGTGTGTCCGCCTCCACCACCTTGCCTGGCAGCGCATTCCAGGCCCCCAGCACCCTCAGGGCTCTGGTAGTGCGGCGACCAGAAATGGACGCAGTATTCCAAATGGTCAGAGTTTGATAATGGGAAGGATGTGGAAATGAATGTTTTCTCCCCGCACCCCAGAGAAAATAAGGCTGAGAGGAGACTTGATAGAGAGATTCAAGATCCTAAGAATTATGGACTGGTTAAAGAGTGAGAAACTCTTCCCTCTCAAGAGATGGTCAGGAACTAGAGGGCACCGATTCTAATTGATGGGGAAATGGATCAGAAGTGAAGTGAGAAAAAGCACTTCACCGAGAGGCTGTTTGGAATCTGGAACAATCTTCCTGAAATCCTGTTCCAGTATTCAATAACATGATGGCTGATCTGTGATCGAACTCTCTACCTCTTTACCCCTTGGACTAAGGGAAATCTATCAACCCCAGATTTAAAATGATAACAAATGACTGAGCATCAATAGCCATTTGCAGAAGATTGTTTCAAACTAACTCCACACTACATCTGGCAATGATTTCATTGCTACATTTCTAAAATCCTAAACTGAGGCTAACATCCAAATGTCCCCAAGTCCTGGAGTCCCAACCAGCAGAAAAACTTGTTCTTTATTATCCTTTACCTCTTTATTTTAAATGTTTGATTAAATCAGGCTCTAATTTAAATTCCAGCGGTTATTTAATTTAAGCTAAATTAATGTCACAACATTACTGCCATCTTTTACCCAAAACTTAGCTTCAGACCGTGTCCCTCTATATTTAACCAGCCCGTCTCTGACATCTCCTCCAGTCACACAACCCTGTGAGATGTCTGCACCGCTCTAATTGTGGCATCATGAGCGTTCCACATGCAACATGACTTGCAGCGATAAACTCTCATCTCCAACATTTCAATTGAAATTTCAAAGCTCAATGGCTTTGAAGCCGAATGGTCCAGATTGCCATGGCCTTCAATGTGAACAGGTTGTTAGTGATGTGACTACAGAGGTTGCCTAGGAAACAATGACTGAACACAGGGGGTGAATGTGAGAAGCTGAAGTTTCCACTTGAAGACATTCCCAGTGTCTCTGAGCAGCTGAACTGGGGAAGCCTTTGGGCAGAGACTGTGCTGCTGCTATTGCCCTTCCCGGCCACCAGGCGTCTCTGTAACGCTCCCGGGGGCTGCCTGTGCGCATGTGCGGGACGGGAATGCTCCCAGAGGTCAGCGCGCGGGACGCCGCCGCATTGATGCCGTCTCCCCTGGCAACCGCAAGATGGTCGCCGCCGCCGCCTCCCTTGGCAAGGGAATATGGCCGCTGGCCGTCTCCCTTGGCAACGCAAAATGGCCGCCGGCGGGGGGGGGGGTGTCATTGCGGCGCGTGCGCAGTGAGGTCTGTCTGCAGCCATTGTCCAGGTTGCCCCCAGTGGATGGGGTTGGGATTGTGCAGCAGATGGAGCAACAATCCCAGTTTCAATAGGGGGACAGAAGCTGCAATGCTGCCCCCTGTTGGTCACTTCTCCCAGTCTCAGCATTGCAGAGTGTTTAAACAAGAGTGCATTGTCACAGCAGCACCTTCACCTTCAGTTTCACTTTATTTATTAGTCTCAGAAGTAGGCTTACATTAACACTGCAATGAAGTTACTGTGAGAATCCCCTAGTCGCCCACACTCCGGCGCCTGTTCGGGTTACACTGAGGGAGAATTTAGCACGGCCAATGCACCCTAACCAGCACGTCTTTCAGACTGTGGGAGGAAACCGGAGCACCCGGAGGAAACCCACGCAGACACGGGGAGGGGACAGCCCGGGGGAAAGCTCCATTCCAACTGTCCCTGGAGTGTCAGATTAACCTGGGTCACTCACGCACCCCCGGCTAAGACTCACCTCCCTCAGACAGTGAGACCCTCCTGTATCACTCACCTTACTGTAGTCAGATACCCTCAGACTCAGCACTGGGCCCTGGGCGTGTTCTTTAAATGCTACGATCTGTAATGGAGGAAAGAGTTGGGAGGATTTTGATTTGATTTGATTTATTATTGTCGCGTGTATTGGGATACAGATTCACATCTACCCACCGGTGCGCATGTGCGGGAGGGGGATTCTCCCAGAGGGCCGCGCGCGGGCCGCCGCCGCATTGAAGCCGCCTCCCCTGGCAACGCAAGATGGCCGCGAGCCGTCTCCCCTGGCAACGCAAGGTGGCCGCGAGCCGTCTCCCCTGGCAACGCAAGATGGCCGCGAGCCGTCTCCCCTGGCAACGCAAGATCCTGGTGAATCTCCTCTGCACCTTTTCCAGTGCTATCACATCCCTCCTATCCTGTGCATTCCACAACTGCACAATGTTTCGATGAGGGGCGGCACAGTGGTTAGCGCTGCTGCCTCACAGCGCCAGGGACCCGGGTTTGATTCCTGGCTTGGGTCACTGTCAGTGTGGAGTTTGTACATTCTCCCCGTGTCTGCGTGGGTTTCCACCGGGTGCTGCGGTTTCCTCCCACAGTTCGAAAGACGCGCTGGTTAGGTGTATCAGCCATGCTAAATTCTCCCTAAGTTGCCCAAACAGGCACCAGAGCATGGCGACTACGGATTTTCCACAGTAACTTCATTGCAGTGTTAATGTAACCCTACTTGTGACACTAGTAAACAAACTTTTAAACCTGATACTCGATTCCCCCATGTTGGCCTTGTTCTGTGATAATTAATGCGGATGTTTAGCTTATTCAATAGTTCTTTAAGGACAGCAGACACAGGGGAAAAAACATGTGGCTCTTTACACAACAGATATATTTCAAGGGGATACTGCAGCCAACTGTATCTGAGTGGCAGTAATCTTCCCTCAGAATCAGACAGATTGTGGGTTCAGCTCAGAGCCTCAAATACTAGGCCCTTAGCATCGATCAGAGACTCCGAACACAGCATGATGGGAGAGCGGACAAAGGAAAGTGGTGTTGAATTTGTGAGCCTTGCTTTGTGGAAAGCTTTAGTGTTTGGTCAGAATGTTAATTTTTGAGTGGACCTACCATACATTAAGCTGATCTTTCTCTATACCCTATCGGTAACTGCAACACTGTATTCTGCACGCTCTCCTCTCCTTCTCCCGACTGAACTCCATGAAAGGTATGTTTTGTCTGTGTAGCGTGCAAGAAACAATACTTTTCACCGTGTCCCAATACATGGGATAGGGCGACATGGTGGACAGTGTTTAGCACTGCTGCCTCACAGCACCAGGATTCAATTCTCGGTTGGGAGTTGAGTTTGCACATTCTCCCTGTGTCTGCATGGGTTTCCTGCGGGTGCCCCGGTTTCCTTCCACAGTCCAAAGATGTGCAGATTAGGTGGAATCTGAGACGCTACAGAAGCAGGGGAAAGATTTGAAAATGAAGTGTTTCTCACCCAATTTTAAAAGATAATCCACATTCGCACCAGTCACATTTCACACACTCTGCTCAGTCCTGTGTTGGGGGGTGTTTAGTGCGAGATCAGTGTTTGCTTTTCTCAAACCGCAGTGATATTCCCAACTTATCAAGGGCAAGAGGTTTCAGTGTTTAAACATGTAAACATTACAAAACTAAACCAGACAGAAAGTGATGAGGCCTCACACCTTCAATGGAGTCATCTTCGCTCAGAGTCAGAGAGATTGTGGGTTCAGGTCAGAGCCTGAAATACTAGGCCCTTAGCATCGAGACACACAGAGACAGAGAAACACAGAGACAGAGAAATGCAGAGACAGAGAGACACACACAGATACATAGAGAGATATACACACAGAGGCAGAGAGAGAGACACAGATCCAGAGAAGTACAGAGACAGAGAGACACACAGATACACAGAGAGATAGAGACAGAGAGACACACACATAAACACACTAACAGAGAAATACAGAAAGAGAGTTTGGCAAAGTCAGATTTAATTTTCCATTCAATATTTATTTAAAAATTCAGAGAATATTTTACAGGAAAATTGATTTTAAAGTTAACAAAAGTGAATCTGACCTTTGAGCTTCACAATGAGATCTGAACCCCTACGCTCTGAGCTGCCCAATATCTGTACAGCTGTACCAGACACCAGAAAGAGAAAACCAGAGCTCAACATCACGGGAAATGAACAATTGTGAATAAGGAACGAGAAAAGTTATTAATTTATACCTGAGATTTAAACTACAGGAAAACTATTAACTACAATTACATTACAACAAAAGTTACCTTCTACATTTCACACTGAAAACAGAACTACCGCCCACAATTGTCTCAGTGACAGATTCAGAATGATAAACTGAGAGAATTTCACTGTTGGAGTCACCGACAGCAGATATTGTATTTGTGTCAATCAGGAATCTTAATAATCAGCTGAAGGAAATCTGCAACGTCCAAAATTCAACCCATCACTTGATCTGTAAAAGAAAGATACAATAATGAAGCAGATGTTTATGATGCGGGACATTAATGTTAGAGTTTTTAATCAATGAATCATTTCGAGATTTTTCAAATCCCTTCTGTTTGACAATCCACTCTGACACCAGTTCCATTTCACACTCTCTGCTCAGTCCTGTGTTGGGGGGGGTGTTTAGTGTGGGATCAGTGTTTGCTTTTCTCAAACCACACTGATATTCCCAACAAGGGCAAGAGGTTTCAGTGTTTAAAAATGTAAAGATTTCAGAACAAAACCAGACAGAGAGTGATGAGGCCTCACACCTTCAATGTAGTGATTCCCCCAATCTTTCCTTTTGTATATTGCTTCCTTCGTCTGTCTGAAGTATTGGAGACGTCGACATCACTGAAACAATACAATCTCTCGGGACAATCACTGTAAACAGCTTCTGGAAACAAATTAACACTTTAATCACCCAAAAAGCTGAATGTCCATTCAAACATCTCCCTCCCCACATCCTTGTAAATGCAAAGATAACTCCCATTTCCCCAAAGCAGGAAGATGTGAAATGGAAACATCTTCAGCTTTTTACACACTGCACTTTTCCACGGACCAAAATGTTTCAAAACATTTGCTGAAGTTTTGTTTTAAACTCTTTATCAATGTCCTTCCAGGTTTAGTGTGAAGGTTTGTGTTCCACACTGAGCCCCTCTCAGTCTCCACACGGAGCTTGTGTGTGTGTGCTGATGCTCCTGTCATTTTGGATGGATACTGTGTGAAGCTACATTCTCTCCCAGTGAGTTTCTGATCTACTTCACTCTCTCTGCGGCTGGAGCAATGTCCAGCAGGCAGCAGAGGATGGCAGTGTATCACTGTCAGCACAATAGACAAACAGCCTTTAGCAAGAGAGGCTTTGACCCTTTTTCAAACCAAATCCCCAATTTGATGTTTCCAGCTGCGCTGTTTACAATGCTGCTGAATATTGTGTGTCTTTGGTAAACTGGGATGTGTAGCATTCAGTCACATTAAGTGGTGAATAAATACGTCAACACTGTGCGTATCTTTCTGTGTGTGTGTGTCAGCGTGCATGTGTGTCAATGTATTTAAATCTCAAAGGAAAATAGGAGCAGGTGTAGGCCATTTGGCCCATCGATCCTGCGCCAGCATTCAAACAGATCATGGGGCACGTACGCACACAAAACACGCACACACCAACACACACAAAACACGCACACACACAAAGCACGCACACACAAACACACATAAAACACGCACAATAAACACACACACACACAAACACAATAAACACACAAACACACAGAAACACACACACACACATCAAAAACACAGCACTGCTGCCTCACAGCGCCAGGGACTCGGGTTCGGTTCCCGCTTTGGGTCACTGTCTGTGCGGAGTTTGCCCGTTCTCCCTTTGTCTGCGTGGGTTTCCTCCGGGTGCTCCGGTTTCCTCCCACAGTCTGAAAGACGTTCTGGTTAGGGTGCATTGGCCGTGCTTAATTGTCTCTCCGCGTCAGAGAGACAAGATCGGGTAAATGCATGGGGTTATGGAGATGGGGCCTGAGTGGGATTGTGGGTCGGTGCAGACTCAATGGGCCAAATGGCCTCCTTCTGCACTGGAGGAGTCTAGGATTCTATTAAAACACACAGAAACAGATATTCTCACCCAGTAACACTCAGACGCACACAGTAATAAACACACACCGAAACATGTCCACGCACACACACACACACACGCACGCGCACACACACACACGCATGCACACACACACAAACAGACACACACACAAACAGACACACACACACAAACAAACACACACAAACAAACACACACACACACAAACAAACACACACACACATATTCCTATTTTATTTCACACAATCGATTTGTGTCTTGAACATGCTGAATGATTGGGCTTCCACATCCCCCTGGAATAGAAAATTCCAAAGATTCACCACCCTCTGAGTGAAGAAATTCCTCCTCATCTCAGACTTCAAAGGTCTGCCCCTGATTCTGAGATTGTGTCCCCTGGTTCTAGTCTCACCAGCCAGGGGAAACATCCAATCTACATCCACCCTGTCACACCCTGGAAGAATTTTAAGTCTGTTTCAATGGGGTCGCCTCTCATTCTTCAAGGGTTCAAGGCCGACTTCCGGACTTGATGGCCATGGAAGGTGTGCTCATAACGGGGCCAAACAGCTGGATTATCAAACAGTAAATCCTGCCGGGATCATGTATCAGTAAACTCTGCCCGAAACCTCTGTCAGTTATTACAATCTGGGCCTTGTATCAGTAATCTCTGCCCGAAACCTCTCTCAGTTATTACAATCTGGGCCTTGTATCAGTAATCTCTGCCCTAAACCTCTCTGTTATTACAATCTGGGCCTGGTATCATTAATCACTGCCCGAAACCTCTCTCAGTTATTACAATCTGGACCTTGTATCAGTAATCTCTGCCCTAAACCTCTCTCAGTTATTACAATCTGGGCCTGGTATCAGTAAACTCTGCCCGAAACCTCTCTCAGTTATTACAATCTGGGACTTGTATCAGTAATCTCTGCCCGAAACCTCTCTCAGTTATTACAATCTGGGCCTGGTATCAGAAATCTCTGCCCTAAACCTCTCTGTTATTACAATCTGGGCCTGGTATCAGTAATCACTGCCCGAAACCTCTCTCAGTTATTACAATCTGGGCCTGGTATCAGTAATCTCTGCCCTAAACCTCTCTCAGTTATTACAATCTGGGCCTGGTATCAGTAATCTCTGCCCGAAACCTCTCTCAGTTATTACAATCTGGGCCTGGTATCAGTAATCTCTGCCCTAAACCTCTCTCAGTTATTACAATCTGGGCCTGGTATCAGTAATCTCTGCCCTAAACCTCTCTCAGTTATTACAATCTGGGACTTGTATCAGTAATCACTGCCCGAAACCTCTCTCAGTTATTACAATCTGGGCCTGGTATCAGTAATCTCTGCCCGAAACCTCTCTCAGTTATTACAATCTGGGCCTGGTATCAGTAATCACTGCCCTAAACCTCTCTCAGTTATTACAATCTGGGCCTGGTATCAGTAATCTCTGCCCGAAACCTCTCTCAGTTATTACAATCTGGGCCTGGTATCAGTAATCTCTGCCCAAAACCTCTCTGTTATTACAATCTGGGCCAGGTATCAGTAATCTCTGCCCTAAACCTCCCTCAGTTATTACAATCTGGGCCTGCTATCAGTAATCTCTGCCCTAAACCTCTCTCAGTTATTACAATCTGGGCCTGGTATCAGTAATCTCTGCCCTAAACCTCTCTCAGTTATTACAATCTGGGCCTGGTATCAGTAATCTCTGCCCTAAATCTCTCTCAGTTATTACAATCTGGGTCTTGTATCAGTAAATTCTGCCCTTCAGCTGATTGGAGAATATCATTGTGAATATTACTGAGTTTGGGATGTAATATTTTCCTGCTGTTGCCAATATGACTATTTTTAACATAGTTTCTGGGATCCTCCAGTCTCCCCTCAGCAGCTTTGTGGGCAGTGAGAGGTGACACACCGTTCACTAGCAGAGGGAGTTTTTGGTCCTGTCGCTGTCAATGGGATTTCCCATTGAAGTCACCTCACGCTAGCAGGAAACCAGAGGCAGGGGTACGAGAGCAGAGAATTCCCCACGAGTGAACAGCCGGAGAATCCCGGACATTAGCTCCTTTCCCAGTTATCACTGCACTCAACCCAGTCGCTGTTTATGTGCTCAGTTGTCTCAGTGAATACTACATTACACCATGCTGCTGTGGACACTACAATCAACCCTTTCTGAGTTCTCACTGTATTAATACCATGTATGGATTGATATTTCATTGGACCATGTGCAGGGTTAGATGAATATTTATTGAGGGGGACTGAGAGACAGGCAGATTGAGAAAAAATATGCACACACACTAACACTCACACTCAGACAGCCTAAAACTAAACAGATATAGAATGGAGGAGGAATCCCTTCTCCCTCTGTAAATAGAGATTAACTCGATTTCTCTTCCAAAAAGACAGCACATCTGGATGGGCAGAATAGTCTCCAATTCTACCCATGGTCCTTTTCTGATCTCCATTCTTCACATCTGCACACGTTGGCTTCAGCTCCAGTTTGTGAATGAAAGCAAACCCCTGTTCATTACAAATCCACTCAGCCTTTTCCCTGTGCTCTCTCCACACACAATCTACAAGACACAAACAGGAAAGATGGATTCCAGGAGAGAAAGGTCACACCTGATCCTCCTCTCAATGGATTCTCTGTCGCCAGAGAGAACATTCCAGCTCCTACAGAAAGTCACAACTGATTCATGTCAGGGACAGAATTGGAATGAATTGGACACAAGAGAGATGAAAGGTTTCTGCTCATCATAAAAAAGCTAAAGAGTCACTCAGTGTCATTCAGGGAGAGACCTCGCTGGTCTGTCTTTGACCCAAGTCACACACTGACTCTGAATGTCCTCACAGCAACTTGGGGATGGACATTTCTAAAGTACTATTCATGGCTTTAGGGTTTCCAAAAGTGTTTCACCGACAATGGAGCGGTTTTGAAATGTTGTCAGTGTTATTTAGGAGATAAGCAAACTTTTGACGCCACACGCATTGAGTTTAAAAATTGGCAAGCCATGTTGCAGCTTTATAGAACCATTGTTAGGCCGCACTTGGAATATAGTGTTCAATTCTGGTCGCCACACTACTGGAAGGATGTGGAGGCTTTGGAGAGGGTACAGAAAAGATTTACCAGGATGTTGCCGGGTATGGAGGGCATTAGCTATGAGGAGAGTTTGGAGAAACTTGGTTTGTTCTCACTGGAATGATGGAGGCAAGGGGGGGTGACCTGATAGAAGTCTACAAGATTATGAGAGGCATGGACAGAGTGGATAGTCAGGAGCTATTTCCCAGGGTTGAAGAGTCAATTACTAGGGGGCACAGGTTTAAGGTGCGAGGGACGAGGTTTAAAGGAGATGTACGAGGCAAGTTTTTTACACAGAGGGTGGTGGGTGCCTGGAACTCGCTGCTGGGAGAGGGAGTGGAAGCAGATACAATAATGCGTTTTAAGGGGCGTCTGGAGAAATACAAGAATAGGATGGGAATAGAGGGATATGGTCCCTGGAAGGGGAGGGGGTTTTAGTTCACACATGGTTGGTGCAGGCTTGGAGGGCCGAAGGGCCTGTTCTTGTGCTGTAATTTTCTTTATTCTAATTTCCGAGAGAGATATATACAGATACAGAGCCATACAAAGACAAAGACAGGATGGGGTTGTGCTTTACATGTTTCTGAGCTGACATTGAGACACACACGAGATGTACACCAATGATTTGGATGAGGGAACCAAAAATAATATTTCCAAGTTTGCTGATGCCATGAAACTTGTTGGGAATGTGAGGAGTGAGAAGAATGTTAAAATGTTTCACAGTGACTTCAGAAAATTGAGTGAATGGGTAAATGCGTGGCAGATGCTGTATAACGTGGACAAACGTGAATTTAACTACTTCGGACAGAGAAGCAGAATGGCAGAGGTTATTTAAATGGTGATAGATTGGGAAATGTTGATATACAAAGGGACCTGGGTGTCCTAGTACACCAGAGACTGAAAGCAAGCATGCAGCTACAGCAAACAGTTAGGAAGGCAAATGATATGTTGGCCTTCATTGCAAGAGAACTTGAGGAAAGGAGCAAGGATGTCTTACTGCAGCTGTACAGGCCCTCGGTGAGACCACACCTGGAATATTGTGTACAGTTTTTGTCTCTGTAACTATGAAATGCTGCACTTACCATAGAGGGAGAGCAGCGGAGGCACACCAGACTGATTCCTGGGATGGCAGGATTGTCGTATGAGGAGAGATTGAGTCGACTGGGCCTGTATTCACTGGAGTTCCGAAGAATGAGAGGGGATCGAATTGAAATGTATAAATTCTGACTGGGCTGGACTGACTGAATACAGGGATGTTGTTCCCTCCAGCTGAGGGGCTGAGGGGGTGGGGAGAGGGGGGGGGGAGAGGCTGGAACAAGGGGTCACAGATGGTGAAATTTTGCAATATGTTTCATCTGTAGAAACCTATCCATCTCAGTCTGTGAACGATGACTGAGCCTCCACAGCCCTCTGGGATAGGGAATTCCAAAGATTTACCATCCTGGAAGCACACGGAATTCAGGAAAACTTGGCGAGATGGATCGGAAACTGGTTTAGTATTTGGACACAAAGGGTGGTGTTGGAAGGCTGTTTGAGTGGCTGGAGGCCGGTGTCCAGTGGTGCACCACAAGGCTCCGTGCTGGGGGGCTTATTATTGTTACACATAAATGAGACAGATGATAATGTGGGGGCAATGATAAGCAAGGTTCCAGATGACACCAAGATTGGTAGGATGGTTAATAGGGAAGAAGGTTGTAGGTTACAGGAAGATATCGCTGGGTTGGTCAGATAGGCAGAGCAGTGGCAGATGGTATTTGACCCTGATAGGTGCGAGGTGATGCACTTTGGAAGCAGTAACAAGGCAAGGGAGCATTTAATGAGTTGCAGGACACTGGGGAGCTCAGAGGAACATATGGATCTTGGGAAATTATTCACAGATCCCTGGAGGCAGCAGAGCAGGTGAATCAACTGGTAAAGAAGGCAGATGAGACACTTGCTTTTATCAGTCATGGCGCAGAGTAGAAGAGCAAAGAGTTAATGCTGGAGTTGTACAGAGTGTTGGTTAGGCCACTGCTGGAGTACCGTGTGCAGATCTGGTCACCACACCAGAGGAAGGATATGATAGCACTGGAGGGGGTACAGAGGAGGCTCAGCAGCAAGTTGCCTGGGATGGAGTATTTGAGCTATAAGGAGAGACTGGATAGGTTGGGATTGTTTTCTTTAGAGCAGAGAAGGCTGATTGAGGTGTGTAAGATTATGAGGGTATGGACAGGGTGAATAGGAAACAGCTGTTCCCCTTGGTTGAGGGGTCAATCATGAGGGGACATAGTTTTAGGGCAAAGGGCAGGAGATTCAGAGGAGAGTTGAGAAAAACATTCACTCAGAGGGTGATGGGAATCAGGAAAGTACTGCCTGGGAAGGCAGTGGAGGTCGGAAACCTTACAACCTTTCAAAAGCATTTGGATGAGCACTTGAAACATCACAACATTCAAAGATATGGTACAAGAGATGGAAAATTGGATTAGCACAACTTTAGTGGGAGTTACTGTTGGTGCAGACTCAATGGGTCGAAGGGCCTTTTCTTCACTGTACCACTCTATGACTCTGAGGGAAGAAATTCCTCCTCACAGGAAGCAGAGAGTCGGAATAAATGGGTGCTTGTCTGGTTGGCGGATGGTAACTAGTGGCGTGCCGCAGGGATCAGTACTGGGGCCTCAACTATTTACCATTTATATAGACGATCTGGAGGAGGCGACTGAGTGTAGGGTAACAAAGTTTGCAGACGACACAAAGATAAGTGGAAAAATGTATCGTGTGGAGGGCGTAGAAGGCCTGCAGAGAGATTTGGACAGGCTGAGTGAGTGGGTGAGGACCTGGATGATGGAGTATAATGTTGACAAATGCGAGGTTATTAACTTTGGAGGAAATAATCACAAATTGGATTATTATCTAAATGAAAAAAAATTACAACATGCTGCTGTGCAAAGGGACCTGGGGGTCCTTGTGCATGAGACGCAAAAACCCAGTCTGCAGGTGCAACAGGTGATCAAGAAGGCAAACGGGATGTTGGCCTATGTCGCAAGGGGGATAGAATATAAAAGCAGAGATGTCTTGCTGCATCTGTACAGGGCATTGGTGAGGCCGCAGCTGGAATACTGTGTGCAGTTTTGGTCCCCTTATTTGCGGAAGGATATATTGGCCTTGGAGGGAGTGCAGAGAAGGTTCACCAGGTTGATACCAGAGATGAGGGGTGTTGATTATCAGGAGAGACTGAGCAGATTGGGTTTGTACTCGTTGGAATTTAGAAGGCTGAGGGGGGATCTAATAGAGACCTATAAGATAATGAAGGGGCTGGATAGGGTCGAGGTGGAGAGATTCTTTCCACTTAGAAAGGAATCTAGAACTAGAGGGCACAGCCTCAAAATAAAGGGGGGTCAGTTTAGGACAGAGTTGAGGAGGAACTTCTTCTCTCAGAGGGTGGTGAATCTCTGGAATTCTCTGCCCACTGAAATGGTGGAGGCTACCTCGTTGAATATGTTTAAATCACGGAGAGATGGATTCCTGATCGGTAAGGGAATTAGGGGTTATGGGGATCAGGAGGGTAAGTGGAACTGATCCACATCAGATCAGCCATGATCTTATTGAATGGCGGGGCAGGCTCGAGGGGCTGGATGTACTACTCCTGCTCCTATTTCTTATGTTCTTATCTCAGTCCTAAATGTCCTGCCCCCTTACTCTGCGACTATGCCATGGTTCTAGACACCACCCCCCCCCACCGCCCCCAGCCGGGGGAAACATCCTTCCTGTATCTACTCAGCTCATGTTTGGGGGTTGGGGAGAGTTATAGAACAAAGAGATCTCGGGTTACATGTTCATAGCTTCTTGACAGTGGAGTCACAGGTGGACAGAGTGGTGAAGAAGGCATTCAGCATGCTTGGTTTCATTGGTCAGAACATTGAATACAGGAGTTGGGACGTCTTGTTGAAGTTGTACAAGACATTGTTAAGGCCACGCTTGGAATACTGTGTACAGTTCTGGTCACCCTATTTTAGAATGGATATTATTAAACTAGAAAGAGTGCAAAAAAGAATTACTTGGATGCTACCGGGACATGATGGTTTGGGTTTTAAGGAGAGGTTGCACAGACTGGGACTTTTTTCCCTGTAGCGTAGAAGACTGAGGGGAGATTTTATAGAGGTCTGTAAAATAATGAGGGGCATAGATCAGCGAGATAGTCAATATCTTCTCCCAAAGGTAGGGGAGTCTAAAACTAGAGGGCATAGGTTTAAGGTGAGAGGGGAGAGATACAAAAGGATCCAGAGGGCAATTCTTTTCACACAGAGGGTGGTGAGTGTCTGGAATGAGCTGCCAGGGGCAGTAGCAGGGGCGGGTACAATTTTATGTTTTAGAACATAGAACATAGAACATTACAGCGCAGAACAGGCCCTTCGGCCCACGATGTTGCACCGACCAGTTAAAAAAAAACTGTGACCCTCCAACCTAAACCAATTTCTTTTCATCCATGAACCTATCTACGGATCTCTTAAACGCCCCCAAACTAGGCGCATTTACTACTGATGCTGGCAGGGCATTCCAATCCCTCACCACCCTCTGGGTAAAGAACCTACCCCTGACATCGGTTCTATAACTACCCCCCCTCAATTTAAAGCCATGCCCCCTCGTGCTGGATTTCTCCATCAGAGGAAAAAGGCTATCACTATCCACCCTATCTAAACCTCTAATCATCTTATATGTTTCAATAAGATCCCCTCTTAGCCGCCGCCTTTCCAGCGAAAACAATCCCAAATCCCTCAGCCTCTCCTCATAGGATCTCCCCTCCATACCAGGCAACATCCTGGTAAACCTCCTCTGCACCCTCTCCAAAGCCTCCACATCCTTCCTGTAATGTGGGGACCAGAACTGCACACAGTACTCCAAGTGCGGCCGCACCAGAGTTGTGTACAGTTGCAACATAACGCTACGACTCCTAAATTCAATCCCCCTACCAATAAACGCCAAGACACCATATGCCTTCTTAACAACCTTATCTACTTGATTCCCAACTTTCAGGGATCTATGCACACATACACCTAGATCCCTCTGCTCCTCCACACTATTCAAAGTCCTCCCGTTAGCCCTATACTCAACACATCTGTTATTCCTACCAAAGTGAATTACCTCACACTTCTCCGCATTAAACTCCATCCGCCACCTCTCGGCCCAACTTTGCAACCTGTCTAAGTCTTCCTGCAAACTACGACACCCTTCCTCACTGTCTACCACACCACCGACTTTGGTGTCATCAGCAAATTTGCTAATCCACCCAACTATACCCTCATCCAGATCATTAATAAATATTACAAACAGCAGTGGCCCCAAAACAGATCCCTGAGGTACACCACTTGTAACCGCACTCCATGATGAATATTTACTATCAACCACCACCCTCTGTTTCCTATCCGCTAGCCAATTCCTGATCCAATTTTAAAACCCTGTTTTAAAAAGCATTTAGACAGTTACATGGGTAAGATTGGTATAGAGGGATATGGGCGAAACACAGGCAATTGTGATTAGCTTAATGGTAAAAACTGGGCGGCATGGACAAGTTGGGCCAAAGCGCGTTTCCATGCTGTAAACCTCTATGACTCGACCCTGCTGAGCCCTGTAAGAATTGTCCAAGTTTGAATGAGGTCACCTCTCATGCTTCTCAAGTGCATAAAGTAAAAGTCCATTTTCTTTCCTCAGAGGACAATCCCTCCATCCCAGGAATTAATGCAGTGAAATGTCATTGAAGTCCCTCTCGGACAAGAATGTCTTTCCTTAGGTAAGAGGATAAAACTGTACACAACACTCCGTGTGTGGTTTCACCACTAATTCAGCCTCTCCCACATCCCCTTGAAGAGTCTACAGCCTGCTCACAACTCACACTTCCACCTGCTTTCATGTCATCTGCAAACTCGGAAATATTACATTTGATCCCAAACGTCCAAATCAATGATATGGATTGTGAATAGCTGGGCTCCCGAGTACTGATCCTTGTGATAAGCCGCTGGTCACAGCCTGGCACCCTGAAAATGACCCATTTGTACCTAAGCTCTGTTTTCTGTCCGTTAACCATTTCTCAATTCATGCCAGTATTATCAGGGTAAATACGTTGCATCACGGGGATAGGGCCTGGGTGGAAATGTTGTCAGCGCAGGCTCGATGGGCTGTATGGCCTCCTTCTGCACTGTAGGGATTCTATGATTCTAATATGTACATACGTCAGTGAAGGTGGCAGGGCATTATGACAGAGCAGTAAATGAAGTATATGGTATCCCAGCTTTTATTAATGGAGGAATTGAGGACAAGAGTAAGGAGTTCATATTGAACTTGTATAAGACACTCGTTAAGCCTCATCTGGAGACTGTGCCCATTTCTGGGCACCGTACTTGAGGAGGAATGTGAAGACATTGGAGAGAGTGCAGAGGAGATTCACAAGAATGATTCCAGGGAATAAGATCCGTAGCTACGAGGGTAGATTGGAGAGGTTGGGACTGTTTTCCTTGGAGAAAAGAAGGCTGAGGTGAGACTTGAGAGAGAGATTCAAGATCCTAAGGGGTATCCACAGGTTAAAGAGTGAGAAACTCTTCCCTCTTAAGAGATGGTCAGGAACAAGAGGGCACAGATTCTAAATGATGGGGAAATGGATCAGAAGTGAAGTGAGAGAAGCACTTCATCAAGAGGGTGTTTGGAATCTGGAACAATCTTCCTGAAAGCCTGTTCCAATATTCAATAAGATCCTGGCTGATCTGTGATCTAACTCTCTGTCTCTTAACCCCTTGGACGAAGGAAAATCTATCAACCCCAGGTTTAAAATAATAACAAATGACTGAGCATCAAAAGCCATTTGCAGAAAATTGTTTCAAACTAACTCCACACCACATCTGGCAATGTTTCCATTTCTACAATTCTAAAATTCTAAACTGAGGCTAACATTCAAATATTCCCAAATCCTGGAGTTCCCAGCCAGCAGAAAAACTTGTTCTTTATCAGCCTCTCCCTTTCCCTCATTATTTTCAATTTTTGATTAAATCAGCCCCCAACTTAAATTCCAGCGGTTAAGAATAATGTTTAATCTGCACTCTTCATCAAATGTTCACAACACAAATACTGTAATGGGCTAAATACAGAGTAAAATTCCCTCTGCTTTGTCCAAGGAATGTTTCATCACAGATTTTTATTTTGAACTTTAGGAAAAACAGGAATCAAATTGCTCAGCATCCCAGTGTGGCCTCCTGTTTATTTCAATCAGCCCTTCACATTCAAACATGGAGTTGAAGCTTCGAATACTGTCTGTGGCAGCGTTTGTGGATTCAGTTGTTCTCCTGCTTTTTCACTTGTCTGAAGGATTTGAATTATAGACATTGTTTAATCATTCCTTTCTCTCAGCACATGGAACTTGTGAATCTTCAAGGCAGACAATCTCATGTAATTCACAACAAACTGCATCTTTATTCATCCGTCCATTTCCTATCTCTGAATAGATCACACACATTTCCAGAATGCAGGAAGCTCTCAATGGAAACTGCTTCCAATTATTCCCCAATACAATTGTTCGCACTTTACTGTGAACTACATTCCACTGACATTCCCAAAGCAGCCACAGAAAAGTGACTGGTTATTTTAAACACTGAACCTGAACTATTTGAACTGATGATTGACTCACATTGTACAGAAATGTTGAGTCTGTTTTGATGAGAGTGATCAGATTAACATTGTAACATGAAGACAGCCTCCGTACTGGGATTAACCACATTTACAACAATTCCGCAATATCAGATCCATTGCTGTGTGTATTGTGCGAATTCAGCTGTGAAATATCTGGACATTTGGAGCTTCCACTGTTTCTGTCATTTCATCATTTATTAAAGTACGCTGTTCTATCCCTTTTAAATCTAAGTTGTGTCAGTTTACATTTCCCTGCACTGAAACCTCTCCACCAGTATGTCCATGTACAAAATATGAATAACTCTTTGCAATCTGATGTTTCCAGCGATGCTGCTTACAATGCTGTCTAATGTTTTGTGTCATTGGCAAACCAGGATGTGTAGTATTCAGTCACATCTCTACTACTACCTCTGGCAGCTTGTTCCAGATGCTCATCACTCTCTGTGTGAAAAGATTGCCCCTCTGGACACTTTTGTATCTCTCCCCTCTCACCTTAAACCCATGCCCTCTAGTTTTAGACTCCCCTTTGGGAAAAGATATTGACTATCTATTGTGTGTCAACCATAGAATAGCCACAGAATGAAGGAGGCCATTCAGCCCATTCAGCTGGTGTCGACTCTCTGCTAGAGCAATCGAGCCAGTCCCACTGCTCCACCTTGTCCCTGGAGCCCTGCAAATCTTTTCCCATCAGCTTCCCATCCCATTTCCTCCGGAAAGACAGCGAGGAGTAGAGAGGAAAGAGGGACTTGGGGAATGGAAGGTTTCATCTGATGTTCTTGTTGGCAGATGCTCTGTGGCAGATAAAGCTGGCAGCCTCCTCCAGAAAGCAGCACAGAGTGAATGGAAGGGGCAGAATGTGAGTGAGATGAGACACGAGAGAGAGAGAGAGAGAGAGGGCTGAAAGCTTTCTGTTTGTCAGCAAAAAGCACAATGGTGGCCCTTTGTCCTTCAGGGAGTGGCCCAGGCCTCGCTCAAAGCCTGCCCTGTCCTCACACTCACTGGGAGACGGCCATTTCTAACATGTTGTCCATGTTTCTGAGCTGACACTGAGACAAACACAACAACAGCAGCCACTGTCCGGACAACTCCTCACGGAGAATGAAATGTCCAAAGCCACTTCAAAGGAAGATTGCGCGGCAGGATTTGTCCCCGAGCTGCAGAGGGAGAGATGTGGATGGATGACCAGAAGCTGGGTCAGTGAGGTTGTGTTTTAGCAATGGAGGTCGAGAGAACAGAAAAGGCCCTTCGGCCCATTGCATCTGTGCCGGTCAAAGACAAATCACCCAACCTGGCTCACGGCCTGGTAAGCCTTGGCATTGCAAATGCATAGCTAAGCATTTCTTAAATGTTCTGAGGGTCTCTGCCTCCACCACCCTTTCAGGCAGAGAGTTCCAGACTCCCACCACCCTCTGGGTGAAAAAGGTTTTCCTCACATCCCCTGTAAACCTCCTGCCCCTTACCCTAAATCTATACCCCCTGGTTATTGATCCCACCACCATGGGGAAAGCTTTCTTCCCGTCTACTCTATCGATGTCCCTCATAATCTTATCCACCTCCATCATGTTCCCCCTCAGCCTCCTCTGCTCCACGGAAAACAACCCCAGGGTGGAATCTTATCACCGTTCAGGCCGGCAGGATTTTCCCATCCCACTGCAGTGAAAGGAGATTTGGCTGGTCACCAGATTCTCCGACCTCGCTGAGCGGGAGTGTGGCGTCAACAGGTGGTAAGATCACACCCTCAGTCTATAAAATCTCTCTTCAGTCCGAGTGGCGGCACGGTAGCACAGTGGTTAGCACTGCCGCCTCACAGCGCCAGGGACCCGGGTTCAATTCCGGCCTCGGGTTACTGTCTGTGTGGAGTTTGCACATTCTCCCCATGTCTGCGTGGGTCTCCTCCGGGTGCATTGTCCATGCAAAATTGCCCTGAGGGTCCCACGATGTATAAGTTAGGGGGATTAGCGGGAACATACGTGGGGTTACGGGGTAAGCCTGGGTAAGAGTCCGTGCAGATTTGATGGGTCGAATGGCCTCATTCTGGACTGTAGGGGTTCTATGATTCTATGACCTAAAACTCTCCAGGCCAGGCAACATCCTGGTGAGTCTCCTCTGCACCTTTTCCAGTGCTATCACATCCCTCCTATCCTGTGCATTCCACAACTGCACAATGTTTCGATGAGGGGCGGCACAGTGGTTAGCGCTGCTGCCTCACAGCGCCAGGGAGCCGGGTTTGATTCCTGGCTTGGGTCACTGTCAGTGAGGAGTTTGTACATTCTCCCCGTGTCTGGCACAATCTAATGTCAGTAACAAAGAACTGTATCTTTATTCATCCATCATTTCCAATCTCTGAATGGATCACACACATTTCCAGAATGCAGGAAGCTCTCAATGGAAACTGCTTCCAATTATTCCCCAATACAATTGTTCACACGTTACTGTGAACTACATTCCACTGACATTCCCAAAGCAGCCACAGAAAAGTGACTGGTTATTTTAAACATTGAAACTGAACTATATTAACTTACGGTTCACTCACATTGTACAGAAATGTTGACCCTGTGGGATGACAGTTTGGGAGTAACATTGCAACTTTCAGGTACCCTGAGTATTGTGTTTAACAACATTTGCATCATTTCCAAGATATCAGCGACATTGCTGTGTGTATTGTGTGAATCAAGCTGTGAAATATCCACACATATTGAACTCCCACTGCTGCTGCCTTTTCATCATTTATAAACACACAAACTAGAAGCAGGAGGAGGCCATTCGGCCCTTCCAGCCTGCTCCAACATTCATTATGATCATGGCTGATCATCAAATTCAACATCCTGATCCCACTTTAGCCCCAAGAGCTCTATCCAATTACTGGATAAAATTAGATCCCTGTTTGTTCTCACATTGAAGCGATCGAAGAGTGGATTCATCAAGTGTATCGATGCAGAAAAAACCTTCCTCGACACTGTCCCCACCAAACACAGCACGGGGTTAGATACAGAGTAAAGCTCGCTGTACACTGTCCCCATCAAACAAACTCAGGATGAGTGCAGCACGGGGTTAGATACAGAGGAAAGCTCCCTCTACACTGTCCCCATCAAACAGTCCCAGGACAGGTACAGCACGGTGTTAGATACAGTGTAAAGCTCCCTCGACACTGTCCCCATCAAACACGCCCAGGACAGATAGAGCATGGGGTTAGATACAGAGTAAAGCTCCCTCTACACTGTCCCCAAAAAATACTCCCAGGACAGGTACAGCACGGGGTTAGATACAGAGTAAAGTTCCCTCTACGCTGTCCCCATCAAACACTCCCAGGACAGATACAGCCCGGGATTAGATACAAAATAAAGATCCCTCTACACTATCCCCATCAAACACTCCGAGGACAGGTACAGCACGGGGTTAGATACAGAGTAAAGCTCCCTCTACACTGTCCCCATCAAACACTCCCAGGACAGGTACAGCACAGGGTTAGATACAGAGTAAAGCTCCCTCTACCCTGTCCCCATCAAAGAGTCCCAGGACAGATACAGCACGGGATTAGATACAGAATAAAGCTCGCTGTACACTGTCCCCATCAAACACTCCCAGGACAGGTGCAGCACGGGGTTAGATACAGAGTGAAGCTCCCTCTACACTGTCCCCATGAAACACTCCCAGGACAGTTACAGCACGGGATTAGATATAGAGTAAAGCTCGCTGTACACTGTCCCCATCAAACACACGCAGGACAGGTACAGCACGGGGTTAGATACAGAGTAAAGCTCCCTCTACACTGTCCCCATGAAACACTCCCAGGACAGATACAGCACGGGGTTAGATACAGAGTAAAGCTCCCTCTACACTGTCCCCATCAAACACTCCCAGGACAGATACAGCACGGGGTTAGATACAGAGTAAAGCTCCCTCAACACTGTCCCCATCAAACACTCCCAGGACATGTGCAGCACGGGGTTAGATACAGAGTAAAGCTCCCTCTACACTGTCCCCATCAAACACAATCAGGACAGGTGCAGCACGGGGTTAGATACAGAGTGAAGCTCCCTCTACACTGTCCCCATGAAACACTCCCAGGACAGATACAGCACGGGATTAGATACAGAGTAAAGCTCGCTGTACACTGTCCCCATCAAACACACTCAGGACAGGTGCAGCACGGGGTTAGATACAGAGTAAAGCTCGCTGTCCACTGTCCCCATCAAACACTCCCAGGACAGGTACAGCACGGGGTGAGATACAGAGTAAAGCTCCCTCGCCACTGTCCCCATCAAACACTCCCAGGACAGGTACAGCACAGGGTTAGATACAGAGTAAAGCTCCCTCTACCCTGTCCCCATCAAACAATCCCAGGACAGATACAGCACGGGATTAGATACAGAATAAAGCTCGCTGTACACTGTCCCCATCAAACACTCCCAGGACAGGTGCAGCACGGGGTTAGATACAGAGTAAAGCTCGCTGTACACTGTCCCCATCAAACACACGCAGGACAGGTACAGCACGGGGTTAGATACAGAGTAAAGCTCCCTCTACACTGTCCCCATGAAACACTCCCAGGACAGATACAGCACGGAGTTCGATACAGAGTAAAGCTCCCTCTACGCTGTCCCCATCAACCACTCCTAGGACAGATACAGCCCGGGATTAGATACAGAATAAAGCTCCCTCTACACTATCCCCATCAAACACTCCCAGGACAGGGACAGCACGGGGTTAGATACAGAGGAAAGCTCCCTCTAAACTGTCCCCCATCAAACACTCCCAAAACAGGTCTGGCATGGGGTTAGATACGGAGTAAAGCTCCCTCTAAACTGTCCTCCATCAAACACTCCCAGGACAGATACAGCACGGAATTAGATACAGAGTAAAGCTCCCTCTGCACTGTCCCCATCAAACACTCCCAGGACAGGTACAGCACGGGGTTAGATACAGAGTAAAGCTCCCTCTGCAATGTCCCCATCAAACACTCCGACAACAGATACAGCACGGGGTTAGATACAGAGTAAAGCTCCCTCTACACTGTCTCAATCAAACACTCCCAGGACAGATACAGCATGGGGTTAGATACAGAATAAAGTTCCCTCTACACTGTCCCCATCAAACACACTCAGGACAGGTGCAGCACGGGGTTAGATACAGAGTAAAGCTCCCTCGACACTGTCCGCATCAAACACTCCCAGGTCAGATACAGCACGGGGTTAGATATAGAGTAAATCTCCCTCTACACTGTCCCCCATCAAACACTCCCAGGACAGGTGCAGCACGGAGTTAGATACAGAGTCAAGCTCCCTCGACACTGTCCCCATCAAACAATCCCAGGACAGGTGCAGCACGGGATTCGATACAGAGTAAAGCTCGCTCTACACTGTCCCCATCAAACACACTCAGGACAGGTGCAGCACAGGGTTAGATACAGAGTAAAGCTCCCTCTACACTGACTCCATCAAACACACTCAGGACAGGTGCAGCACGGGGTTAGTTACAGAGTAAAGCTCCCTCGACACTGTCCGCATCAAACACTCCCAGGTCAGATACAGGACGGGGTTAGATACAGAGTAAAGCTCCCTCGACACTGTCCCCATCAAAGTCACCCAGGACAGTTACAGCACGGGGTTAGACACAGAGTAAAGCTCCATCTACACTGTCCCACATCAAACATTCCCAGGATTGATACAGCATGGAGTTAGACACAGAGTAAAGCTCCCTCTACGCTGTCCCCATCAAACACTCCCAGGACAGATACAGCCCGGGATTAGATACAGAATAAAGATCCCTCTACACTATCCCCATCAAACAGTCCGAGGACAGGTACAGCACGGGGTTAGATACAGAGTAAAGCTCCCTCTGCACTGCCCCTTTCAAACACTCCCAGGACAGGTACAGCACGGGTTAGATACAGAGTAAAGCTCCCTCTAAACTGTCCCCACCAAACACACTCAGGACAGGTACAGCACGGGGTTAGATACAGAGGAAAGCTCCCTCTACACTGTCCCCATCAAACACACCCAGGACAGATACAGCACGGGGTTAGATACAGAGAAAAGCTCCCTCTACAGTGTCCCCATGAAACACTCCCAGGACAGATGCAGCACGGGATTAGATACAGAGTAAAGCTCCCTCTACACTGTCCCCATCAAACACACTCGGGACAGGTGCAGCACGGGGTTAGATACAGAGTAAAGCTCCCTCCACACTGTTCCCATCAAACACACCCAGGACAGGTGCAGCACAGGGTGAGATACAGAGTAAAGCTCCCTCGACACTGTCCGCATCAAACACTCCCAGGACAGATACAGCACGGGGTTAGATACAGAGTAAAGCTCCCTCTATACTGTCCCACATCAAACACTCCCCGGATTGATACAGCATGGAGTTAGACACAGAGTAAAGCTCCCTCGACACTGTCCCCAAAAAACACTCCCAGGACAGGTACAGCACGGGGTTCGATACAGAGTAAAGATCCCTCTACGCTGTCCCCACCAAACACTCCCAGGACAGGTACAGCACGGGGATAGATACAGAGTAAAGCTCCCTCTAAACTGTCCCCCATCAAACACTCCCAGAACAAGTCTGGCATGCGGTTAGATACGGAGTAAAGCTCCCTCTAAACTGTCCCCCATCAAACACTCCCAGGACAGATAGAGCATGGGGTTAGATACAGAGTAAAGCTCCCTCTACACTGTCCCCAAAAAACACTCCCAGGACAGGTACAGCACGGGGTTCGATACAGAGTAAAGCTCCCTCTACGCTGTCCCCATCAAACAATCCCAGGACAGATACAGCCCGGGATTAAAAACAAAATAAAGATCCCTCTACACTATCCCCATCAAACACTCCGAGGACAGGTACAGCACGGGGTTAGATACAGAGTAAAGCTCCCTCTACACTGTCCCCATGAAACAATCCCAGGACAGATACAGCACGGTATTAGATACAGAGTAAAGCTCGCTGTACACTATCTCCATCAAACACACCCAGGACAGGTGCAGCACGGGGTTCGATACAGAGTAAAGCTCCCTCTACGCTGTCCCCATCAAACACTCCTAGGACAGATACAGCCCGGGATTAGATACAGAATAAAGCTCCCTCTACACTATCCCCATCAAACACTCCCAGGACAGGTACAGCACCGGGTTAGAGACAGAGGAAAGCTCCCTCTAAACTTTCCCCCATCAAACACTCCCAGAACAGGTCTGGCATGGGGTTAGATACGGAGTAAAGCTCCCTCTAAACTGTCCTCCATCAAACACTCCCAGGACAGGTACAGCACGGGGTTAGATACAAAGTAAAGCTCCCTCTACACTGTCCCCTTCAAACACTCCCAGGACAGGTACAGCACGGGGATAGATACAGAGTAAAGCTCCCTCTAAACTGTCCCCCATCAAACACTCCCAGAACAGGTCTGGCATGGGGTTAGATACAGAGGAAAGCTCCCTCTACACTGTCCCCCATCAAACACTCCCAGGACAGGTGCAGCACGGGGTTAGATACAGAGTAAATCTCCCTCGACACTGTCCGCATCAAACACTCCCAGGTCAGATACAGCACGGGGTTAGATACAGAGTAAAGCTCCCTCGACACTATCCCCATCAAACAATCCCAGGACAGGTACAACAAGGGGTTAGATACAGAGTAAAGCTCCCTCTGCACTGTCCCCATGAAACACTCCCAGGACAGGTGCAGCACGGGATTAGATACAGAGTAAAGCTCGCTCTACACTGTCCCCATCAAACACACTCAGGACAGTTGCAGCACGGGGTTAGATACAGAGTAAAGCTCCCTCGACACTGTCCCCATCAAAGTCACCCAGGACAGTTACAGCACGGGGTTAGATACAGAGTAAAGCTCCATCTACACTGTCCCACATCAAACATTCCCAGGATTGATACAGCATGGAGTCAGACACAGAGTAAAGCTCCCTCTACGCTGTCCCCATCAAACACTCCCAGGACAGATACAGCCCGGGATTAGATACAGAATAAAGATTCCTCTACACTATCCCCATCAAACAGTCCGACGACAGGTACAGCACGGGGTTAGATACAGAGTAAAGCTCCCTCTACACTGTCCCCTTCAAACACTCCCAGGACAGGTACAGCACGGGGTTAGATACAGAGTAAAGCTCCCTCTAAACTGTCCCCACCAAACACACTCAGGACATATACAGTACGGGGTAAGATACAGAATAAACTCCCTCTACACCGTCCCCATCAAACACTCCCAGGACAGATACAGCCCGGGATTAGATACAGATTAAAGATCCCTCTACACTATCCCCATCAAACAGTCCGAGGACAGGTACAGCACGGGGTTAGATACAGAGGAAAGCTCCCTCTACACTGTCCCCATCAAACACACCCAGGACAGATACAGCATGGGGTTAGATACAGAGAAATGCTCCCTCTACAGTGTCCCCATGAAACACTCCCAGGACAGATACAGCATGGGATTTGATACAGAGTAAAGCTCCCTCTACACTGTCCCCATCAAACACTCCCAGGACAGGTACAGCACGGGGTTAGATACAGAGTAAAGCTCGCTGTCCACTGTCCCCATCAAACACACTCGGGACAGGTGCAGCACGGGGTTAGATACAGAGTAAAGCTCCCTCCACACTGTTCCCATCAAACACACCCAGGACAGGTGCAGCACAGGGTTAGATACAGAGTAAAGCTCCCTCGACACTGTCCGCATCAAACACTCCCAGGACAGATACAGCACGGGGTTAGATACAGAGTCAAGCTCCCTCTACACTGTCCCACATCAAACACTCCCCGGATTGATACAGCATGGAGTTAGACACAGAGTAAAGCTCCCTCGACACTGTCCCCAAAAAACACTCCCAGGACAGGTACAGCACGGGGTTCGATACAGAGTAAAGATCCCTCTACGCTGTCCCCACCAAACACTCCCAGGACATGTACAGCCCGGGGTTAGATACAGAGTAAAGCTCCCTCTAAACTGTCCCCCATCAAACACTCCCAGGACAGGTACAGCATGGGGTTAGATACGGAGTAAAGCTCCCTCTAAACTGTCCCCCATCAAACACTCCCAGGACAGATACAGCACGGGATTAGATACAGAGTAAAGCTCCCTCTACAGTGTCTCAATCAAACACTCCCAGGACAAATACAGCATGGGGTTAGATACAGAATAAAGTTCCCTCTACACTGTCCCCCATCAAACACTCCCAGGACAGGTGCAGCACGGGGTTAGATCCAGAGTAAAGCTCGCTGTACACTGTCCCCATCAAACACACTCAGGACAGGTGCAGCACGGGGTTATATCCAGAGTAAAGCTCCCTCTGCACTGTCCCCACCGAACACATTCAGGACAGGAACAGCACGGGGTTAGATACAGAGTAAAGCTCCCTCTACACTGTCCCCATCAAACACACCCAGGACAGATACAGCATGGGATTAGATACAGAGAGCAGCTCCCTCTACACTGTCCCCATCAAACACACTCAGGACAGGTGCCGCACGGGGTTAGATACAGAGTAAAGCTCCCTCTACACTGTTCCCATCAAACACACCCAGGACAGGTGCAGCACGGGGTTAGATACAGTGTAAAGCTCCCTCGACACTGTCGGCATCAAACACTCCCAGCACAGATACAGCACGGGGTTAGATACAGAGTAAAGCTCCCTCGACACTGTCCCACATCAAACACTCCCAGGATTGATACAGCATGGAGTTAGACACAGAGTAAAGCTCCCTCTACACTGTCCCCTTCAAACACTCCCAGGACAGGTACAGCACGGGGTTCGATACAGAGGAAAGCTCCCTCTACGCTGTCCCCATTAAACACTCCCAGGACAGATACAGCCCGGGATTAGATACAAAATAAAGATCCCTCTACACTATCCCCATCAAACACTCCCAGGTCAGATACAGGACGGGGTTAGATACAGAATAAACTCCCTCTACACCGTCCCCATCAAACAATCCCAGGACAGGTACAGCACGGGATTAGATACAGAATAAAGCTCGCTGTACACTGTCCCCATCAAACACTCCCAGGACAGGTGCAGCACGGGGTTAGATACAGAGTAAAGCTCCCTCTACACTGTCCCCATCAAACACTCCCAGGACAGGTACAGCACGGGGTTAGATACAGAGTAAAGCTCCCTCTAAACTGTCCCCATGAAACACTCCCAGGACAGATACAGCACGGGATTAGATACAGAGTAAAGCTCGCTGTACACTATCCCCATCAAACACACTCAGGACAGGTGCAGCACGGGGTTAGATACAGAGTAAAGCTCCCTCTACACTGTTCCCATCAAACACACCCAGGACAGGTGCAGCACGGGGTTCGATACAGAGTAAAGCTGCCTCTACGCTGTCCCCATCAAACACTCCTAGGACAGATACAGCCCTGCATTAGATACAGAATAAAGCTCCCTCTACACTGTCCCCATCAAACACTCCCAGGACAGGTACAGCACGGGATTAGATACAGAGTAAAGCTCCCTCTACACTGTCCCCATCAAACACACTCAGGACAGGTGCAGCACGGGGTTAGATACAGAGTAAAGCTCCCTCGACACTGTCCGCATCAAACACTCCCAGGTCAGATACAGCACGGGGTTAGATACAGAGTAAAGCTCCCTCTACACTGTCCCCATCAAACACTCCCAGGACAGGTACAGCACGGGGTTAGATACAGAGTAAAGCTCCCTCGACACTGTCCCCATCAAAGTCACCCAGGACAGTTACAGCACGGGGTTCGATACAGAATAAAGATCCCTCTACACTATCCCCATCAAACAGTCCGAGGACAGGTACTTCATAGAAATCATAGAAACCCTACAGTGCAGAAGGAGGCCATTCGGCCCATCGAGTCTGCACCGACCACAATCCCACCCCACATATTTACCCGCTAATCCCTCTAACCTACGCATCCCAGGACTCTAAGGGGCATTTTTTTTAACCTGGCCAATCAACCTAACCCGCACATCTTTGGACTGTGGGAGGAAACCGGAGCACCCGGAGGAAACCCACGCAGACACGAGGAGAATGTGCAAACTCCACACAGACAGTGACCCGAGCCGGGAATCGAACCCGGGACCCTGGAGCTGTGAAGCAGCAGTGCTAACCACTGTGCTACCGTGCCGCACGGTGTTAGATACAGAGTAAAGCTCCCTCTACACTGTCCCCTTCAAACACTCCCACGACAGGTACAGCACGGGGTTAGATACAGAATAAACTCCCTCTACACCGTCCCCATCAAACAATCCCAGGACAGGTACAGCACGGGGTTAGATACAGAGGAAAGCTCCCTCTACACTGTCCCCATCAAACACACCCAGGACAGATACAGCACGGGGTTAGATACAGAGTAAAGCTCGCTGTCCACTGTCCCCATCAAACACACTGGGGACAGGTGCAGCACGGGGTTAGATACAGAGTAAAGCTCCCTCCACACTGTTCCCATCAAACACACCCAGGACAGGTAAAGCACGGGGTTAGATACAGAGTAAAGTTCCCTCTGCACTGTCCCCATCAAACACTCCCAGGACAGGTACAGCACGGGGATAGATACAGAGTAAAGCTCCCTCTGCACTGTCCCCATCAAACACTCCCAGGACAGGTACAGCACGGGGATAGATACAGAGTAAAGCTCCCTCTACACTGTCCCCATCAAACACTCCCAGGACAGGTACAGCACGGGGATAGATACAGAGGAAAGCTCCCTCTAAAATGTCCCCCATCAAACACTCCCAGGACAGGTACAGCACGGGGATAGATACAGAGGAAAGCTCCCTCTAAAATGTCCCCCATCAAACACTCCCAGAACAGGTCTGGCATGGGGTTAGATACGGAGTAAAGCTCCCTCTAAACTGTCCCCCATCAAACACTCCCAGGACAGATACGGCACGGGATTAGATACAGAGTAAAGCTCCCTCTACACTATCCCCATCAAACAATCCCAGGACAGGTACAACAAGGGGTTAGATACAGAGTAAAGCTCCCTCTACACCGTCCCCATCAAACAATCCCAGGACAGGTACAGCACGGGGTTAGATACAGAGGAAAGCTCCCTCTACACTGTCCCCATCAAACACACCCAGGACAGATACAGCACGGGGTTAGATACAGAGTAAAGCTCCCTCTACACTGTCCCCATCAAACACTCCCAGGACAGGTACAGCACGGGGTTAGATACAGAGTAAAGCTCGCTGTCCACTGTCCCCATCAAACACACTCGGGACAGGTGCAGCACGGGGTTAGATACAGAGTAAAGCTCCCTCCACACTGTTCCCATCAAACACACCCAGGACAGGTGCAGCACGGAGTTAGATACAGAGTAAAGCTCCCTCGACACTGTCCGCATCAAACACTCCCAGGACAGATACAGCACGGGGTTAGATACAGAGTAAAGCTCCCTCCACACTGTTCCCATCAAACACACCCAGGACAGGTGCAGCACGGAGTTAGATACAGAGTAAAGCTCCCTCGACACTGTCCGCATCAAACACTCCCAGGACAGATATAGCACGGGGTTAGATACAGAGTAAAGCTCCCTCTACACTGTCCCACATCAAACACTCCCCGGATTGATACAGCATGGAGTTAGACACAGAGTAAAGCTCCCTCGACACTGTCCCCAAAAAACACTCCCAGGACAGGTACAGCACGGGGTTCGATACACAGTAAAGATCCCTCTACGCTGTCCCCACCAAACACTCCCAGGACAGATACAGCCCGGGATTAGATACAGAATAAAGATCCCTCTACACTATCTCCATCAAACACTCCGAGGACAGGTACAGCACGGGGTTCGATACAAAGTAAAGCTCCCTCGACACTGTCCCCTTCAAACACTCCCAGGACAGGTACAGCACGGGGATAGATACAGAGTAAAGCTCCCTCTAAACTGTCCCCCATCAAACACTCCCAGAACAGGTCTGGCATGGGGTTAGATACAGAGTAAAGCTCCCTCTAAACTGTCCCCCATCAAACACTCCCAGGACAGATACAGCACGGGATTAGATACAGAGTAAAGCTCCCTCTACACTGTCTCAATCAAACACTCCCAGGACAGATACAGCATGGGGTGAGATACAGACTAAAGTTCCCTCTACACTGTCCCCCATCAAACACTCCCAGGACAGGTGCAGCACGGGGTTAGATCCAGAGTAAAGCTCGCTGTACACTGTCCCCATCAAACACACTCAGGACAGGTGCAGCACGGGGTTATATACAGAGTAAAGCTACCTGGGCACCGTCCCCATCAAACACACCCAGGACAGATACAGCACGGGGTTAGATCCAGAGTAAAGCTCGCTGTACACTGTCCCCATGAAACACACTCAGGACAGGTGCAGCACGGGGTGAGATACAGAGTAAAGCTCCCTCTACGCTGTCCCCATCAAACACTCCCAGGACAGGTACAGCACGGGCTTAGATACAGAGTGAAGCTCCCTCTACGCTGTCCCCATCAAACACACCTACGATAGACACAGCACGGCATTAGATACAGAGTAAAGCTCGCTGTACACTGTCCCCATCAAACAGTCCCAGGACAGGTAAAGCACGGGGTTAGATACAGAGTAAAGCTCGCTGTACACTGTCCCCATCAAACACACTCAGGACAGGTGCAGCACGGGGTTAGATACAGAGTAAAGCTCCCTCTACACTGTCCCCATCAAACACTCCCAGGACAGGTGCAGCACGGGGTTCGATACAGAGTAAAGCTCCCTCTACGCTGTCCCCATCAAACACTCCCAGGACAGGTACAGCACGGGGTTAGATACAGAGTAAAGCTCCCTCTGCACTGTCCCCATCAAAGACTCCGAGGACAGGTACAGCACGGGGTTAGATACAGAGTAAAGCTCCCTCTGCACTGTCCCCTTCACACACTCCCAGGACAGGTACAGCATGGGGTTAGATACAGAGTAAAGCTCCCTCTACACTGTCCTCACCAAACACACTCAGGACAGGTACAGCACGGGGTTAGATACAGAGTAAAGCTCCCTCTACACTGTCCCCATCAAACACTCCCAGGACAGGTGCAGCACGGGGTTCGATACAGATTAAAGCTCCCTCTACGCTGTCCCCATCAAACACTCCCAGGTCAGATACAGCACGCGATTAGATACAGAGTAAAGCTCCCTCTACGCTGTCCCCATCAAACACTCCCAGGACAGGTACAGCACGGTGTTAGATACAGAGTAAAGCTCCCTCGACACTGTCCCCATCAAAGACTCCGAGGACAGGTACAGCACGGGGTTAGATACAGAGTAAAGCTCCCTCTACACTGTCCCCATCAAAGACTCCGAGGACAGGTACAGCATGGGGTTAGATACAGAGTTAACCTCCCTCTACACTGTCCTCACCAAACACACTCAGGACAGGTACAGCACGGGGTTAGATACAGAGTAAAGCTCCCTCTACACCGTCCCCATGAAACACACGCAGGACAGGTGCAGCACGGGGTGAGATACAGAGTAAAGCTCCCTCTACGCTGTCCCCATCAAACACACCTACGACAGATACAGCACGGGATTAGATACAGAGTAAAGCTCGCTGTGCACTGTCCCCATCAAACACACTCAGGACAGGTGCAGCACGGGGTTAGATACAGAGTACAGCTCCCTCGACACTGTCCCCATCAAACACTCCCAGGACAGATACAGCCCGGGATTAGATACAGAATAAAGATCCCTCTACACTGTCCCCATCAAAGACTCCGAGGACAGGCACAGCACGTGGTTAGATACAGAGTAAAGCTCCCTCTACACTGTCCCCATCAAACACTCCCAGGACAGGTACAGCACGGGGTTAGATACAGAGTAAAGCTCCCTCTAAACTGTCCTCACCAAACACACTCAGGACAGGTACAGCACGGGGTTCGATACAGAGGAAAGCTTCCTCTACACCGTCCCCATCAAACAATCCCAGGACAGGTACAGCACGGGGTTAGATACAGAGCAAAGCTCCCTCTACACTGTCCCCATCAAACACTCCCAGGACAGGTACAGCACGGGGTTAGATCCAGAGTAAAGCTCCCTCTACACCGTCCCCATCAAACACTCCCAGGACAGGTACAGCACGGGGTTAGATCCAGAGTAAAGCTCCCTCTACACTGTCCCCATCAAACACTCCCAGGACAGGGACAGCACCGGGTTAGATCCAGAGTAAAGCTCCCTCTACACTGTCCCCATCAAACACTCCCAGGACAGGTACAGCACGGCGTTAGATCCAGAGTAAAGCTCCCTCTACACTGTCCCCATCAAACACTCCCAGGACAGGTGCAGCACGGGGTTAGATACAGAGTAAAGCTCCCTCGACACTGTCCGCATCAAACACTCCCAGGTCAGATACAGCACGGGGTTAGATACAGAGTAAAGCTCCCTCGACACTGTCCCCATCAAAGTCACCCAGGACAGTTACAGCACGGGGTTCGATACAGAGTAAAGATCCCTCTACACTATCCCCATCAAACAGTCCGAGGACAGGTACAGCACGGTGTTAGATACAGAGTAAAGCTCCCTCTACACTGTCCCCTTCAAACACTCCCACGACAGGTACAGCACGGGGTTAGATACAGAATAAACTCCCTCTACACCGTCCCCATCAAACAATCCCAGGACATGTACAGCACGGGGTGAGATACAGAGGAAAGCTCCCTCTACACTGTCCCCATCAAACACACCCAGGACAGATACAGCACGGGGTTAGATACAGAGTAAAGCTCGCTGTCCACTGTCCCCATCAAACACACTGGGGACAGGTGCAGCACGGGGTTAGATACAGAGTAAAGCTCCCTCCACACTGTTCCCATCAAACACACCCAGGACAGGTAAAGCACGGGGTTAGATACAGAGTAAAGTTCCCTCTGCACTGTCCCCATCAAACACTCCCAGGACAAATACAGCACGGGGATAGATACAAAGTAAAGCTCCCTCTGCACTGTCCCCATCAAACACTCCCAGGACAGGTACAGCACGGGGATAGATACAGAGTAAAGCTCCCTCTACACTGTCCCCATCAAACACTCCCAGGGCAGGTACAGCACGGGGATAGATACAGAGGAAAGCTCCCTCTAAAATGTCCCCCATCAAACACTCCCAGAACAGGTCTGGCATGGGGTTAGATACGGAGTAAAGCTCCCTCTAAACTGTCCCCCATCAAACACTCCCAGGACAGATACGGCACGGGATTAGATACAGAGTAAAGCTCCCTCTACACTATCCCCATCAAACAATCCCAGGACAGGTACAACAAGGGGTTAGATACAGAGTAAAGCTCCCTCTACACCGTCCCCATCAAACAATCCCAGGACAGGTACAGCACGGGGTTAGATACAGAGGAAAGCTCCCTCTACACTGTCCCCATCAAACACACCCAGGACAGATACAGCACGGGGTTAGATACAGAGTAAAGCTCCCTCTACACTGTCCCCATCAAACACTCCCAGGACAGGTACAGCACGGGGTCAGATACAGAGTAAAGCTCGCTGTCCACTGTCCCCATCAAACACACTCGGGACAGGTGCAGCACGGGGTTAGATACAGAGTAAAGCTCCCTCCACACTGTTCCCATCAAACACACCCAGGACAGGTGCAGCACGGAGTTAGATACAGAGTAAAGCTCCCTCGACACTGTCCGCATCAAACACTCCCAGGACAGATACAGCACGGGGTTAGATACAGAGTAAAGCTCCCTCCACACTGTTCCCATCAAACACACCCAGGACAGGTGCAGCACGGAGTTAGATACAGAGTAAAGCTCCCTCGACACTGTCCGCATCAAACACTCCCAGGACAGATACAGCACGGGGTTAGATACAGAGTAAAGCTCCCTCTATACTGTCCCACATCAAACACTCCCCGGATTGATACAGCATGGAGTTAGACACAGAGTAAAGCTCCCTCGACACTGTCCCCAAAAAACACTCCCAGGACAGGTACAGCACGGGGTTCGATACACAGTAAAGATCCCTCTACGCTGTCCCCACCAAACACTCCCAGGACAGATACAGCCCGGGATTAGATACAGAATAAAGATCCCTCTACACTATCTCCATCAAACACTCCGAGGACAGGTACAGCACGGGGTTCGATACAAAGTAAAGCTCCCTCGACACTGTCCCCTTCAAACACTCCCAGGACAGGTACAGCACGGGGATAGATACAGAGTAAAGCTCCCTCTAAACTGTCCCCCATCAAACACTCCCAGAACAGGTCTGGCATGGGGTTAGATACAGAGTAAAGCTCCCTCTAAACTGTCCCCCATCAAACACTCCCAGGACAGATACAGCACGGGATTAGATACAGAGTAAAGCTCCCTCTACACTGTCTCAATCAAACACTCCCAGGACAGATACAGCATGGGGTGAGATACAGACTAAAGTTCCCTCTACACTGTCCCCCATCAAACACTCCCAGGACAGGTGCAGCACGGGGTTAGATCCAGAGTAAAGCTCGCTGTACACTGTCCCCATCAAACACACTCAGGACAGGTGCAGCACGGGGTTATATACAGAGTAAAGCTACCTGGGCACCGTCCCCATCAAACACACCCAGGACAGATACAGCACGGGGTTAGATCCAGAGTAAAGCTCGCTGTACACTGTCCCCATGAAACACACTCAGGACAGGTGCAGCACGGGGTGAGATACAGAGTAAAGCTCCCTCTACGCTGTCCCCATCAAACACTCCCAGGACAGGTACAGCACGGGCTTAGATACAGAGTGAAGCTCCCTCTACGCTGTCCCCATCAAACACACCTACGATAGACACAGCACGGCATTAGATACAGAGTAAAGCTCGCTGTACACTGTCCCCATCAAACAGTCCCAGGACAGGTAAAGCACGGGGTTAGATACAGAGTAAAACTCGCTGTACACTGTCCCCATCAAACACACTCAGGACAGGTGCAGCACGGGGTTAGATACAGAGTAAAGCTCCCTCTACACTGTCCCCATCAAACACTCCCAGGACAGGTGCAGCACGGGGTTCGATACAGATTAAAGCTCCCTCTACGCTGTCCCCATCAAACACTCCCAGGTCAGATACAGCACGGGATTAGATACAGAGTAAAGCTCCCTCTACGCTGTCCCCATCAAACACTCCCAGGACAGGTACAGCACGGGGTTAGATACAGAGTAAAGCTCCCTCTGCACTGTCCCCATCAAAGACTCCGAGGACAGGTACAGCACGGGGTTAGATACAGAGTAAAGCTCCCTCTGCACTGTCCCCTTCACACACTCCCAGGACAGGTACAGCATGGGGTTAGATACAGAGTAAAGCTCCCTCTACACTGTCCTCACCAAACACACTCAGGACAGGTACAGCACGGGGTTAGATACAGAGTAAAGCTCCCTCTACACTGTCCCCATCAAACACTCCCAGGACAGGTGCAGCACGGGGTTCGATACAGATTAAAGCTCCCTCTACGCTGTCCCCATCAAACACTCCCAGGTCAGATACAGCACGCTATTAGATACAGAGTAAAGCTCCCTCTACGCTGTCCCCATCAAACACTCCCAGGACAGGTACAGCACGGGGTTAGATACAGAGTAAAGCTCCCTCGACACTGTCCCCATCAAAGACTCCGAGGACAGGTACAGCACGGGGTTAGATACAGAATAAAGCTCCCTCTACACTGTCCCCATTAAAGACTCCGAGGACAGGTACAGCATGGGGTTAGATACAGAGTTAAGCTCCCTCTACACTGTCCTCACCAAACACACTCAGGACAGGTACAGCACGGGGTTAGATACAGAGTAAAGCTCCCTCTACACCGTCCCCATGAAACACACGCAGGACAGGTGCAGCACGGGGTGAGATACAGAGTAAAGCTCCCTCTACGCTGTCCCCATCAAACACTCCCAGGACAGGTACAGCACGGGCTTTGATACAGAGTGAAGCTCCCTCTACGCTGTCCCCATCAAACACACCTACGACAGATACAGCACGGGATTAGATACAGAGTAAAGCTCGCTGTGCACTGTCCCCATCAAACACACTCAGGACAGGTGCAGCACGGGGTTAGATACAGAGTACAGCTCCCTCGACACTGTCCCCATCAAACACTCCCAGGACAGATACAGCCCGGGATTAGATACAGAATAAAGATCCCTCTACACTGTCCCCATCAAAGACTCCGAGGACAGGCACAGCACGTGGTTAGATACAGAGTAAAGCTCCCTCTACACTGTCCCCATCAAACACTCCCAGGACAGGTACAGCACGGGGTTAGATACAGAGTAAAGCTCCCTCTAAACTGTCCTCACCAAACACACTCAGGACAGGTACAGCACGGGGTTCGATACAGAGGAAAGCTCCCTCTACACCGTCCCCATCAAACAATCCCAGGACAGGTACAGCACGGGGTTAGATACAGAGCAAAGCTCCCTCTACACTGTCCCCATCAAACACTCCCAGGACAGGTACAGCACGGGGTTAGATCCAGAGTAAAGCTCCCTCTACACTGTCCCCATCAAACACTCCCAGGACAGGGACAGCACCGGGTTAGATCCAGAGTAAAGCTCCCTCTACACTGTCCCCATCAAACACTCCCAGGACAGGTACAGCACGGCGTTAGACCCAGAGTAAAGCTCCCTCTACACTGTCCCCATCAAACACTCCCAGGACAGGTACAGCACGGGGTTAGATCCAGAGTAAAGCTCTCTCTACACTGTCCCCATCAAACACTCCCAGGACAGGGACAGCACCGGGTTAGATACAGAGTAAAGCTCCCTCTATACTTTCCCACATCAAACACTCCCAGGATTGATACAGCACGGGGTTAGATACAGAATAAAGCTCCCTCTACACTGTCCCCTTCAAACACTCCCAGGACAGGTACAGCACGAGTTTAGATCCAGAGTAAAGCTCCCTCTACACGGGTCCCCTTCAAACACTCCCAGGACAGTTTGAGCACGGGGTGAGATACAGAGTAAAGCTCCCTCTCCACTGTCCCCATCAAACACTCCCAGGACAGGTACAGCACGGGGTTAGATACAGAGTAAAGCTCCCTCTACACCGTCCCCATCAAACACTCCCAGGACAGTTTGAGCACGGGGCGAGATACAGAGTAAAGCTCCCTCTACACTGTCCCCATCAAACACTCCCAGGACAGGTACAGCACGGGACTAGATACAGAGTAAAGCTTCCTCTACACTGTCCCCTTCAAACACTCCCAGGACAGGTGCAGCACGGGGTTAGATCCAGAGTAAAGCTCCCTCTACACTGTCCCCATCAAACACTCCCAGGACAGGTACAGCACGGGGTTAGATACAGAGTAAAGCTCCCTCTACACCGTCCCCATCAAACACTCCCAGGACAGTTTGAGCACGGGGTTAGATACAGAGTAAAGCTCCCTCTACACTGTCGCCATCAAACACTCCCAGGACAGGGACAGCACGGGGTTGGCAAACAGCTAATGTCTCAAAGCTGATCCTCTCAGTCCCGGGACATCACTGCAGGAGTTCCTCAGGGTGAGTGTCCGAGGCCCCAACCATCTTCAGCTGCTCCATCACTGACCTTCCCTCCATAGGTGAGATGTTCGCTGATGATCGCAGCATTCACAACTCCTCAGATTGTGAAATAGTCAATGCCGGAATACTGAGCAGGACAGGCAGCATCTGTGTAAAGAGAAGCAGATTCTGGGACTGGGAGACTGAGAGACAGGAAGATAGTGAAACACACACAAACTCACTGACAACAAACGCAGTGATGCACACACACACACACACACAGATACACGCACAGTCTCACACACACACACACAGATAGAGAACAGTCCCACAGTCTCACTCACAATATCCTAATCCCCCTGGCATTAAGGGGCAATTTATCACGGCCAATCAACCTAATGCGCGCATCTTTGGAGTGTGGGAGGAAACCGGAGCACCCGGAGGAAACCCATGCAGACACGGGGAGAACGTGCAAACTCCACACAGACAGTGACCTGAGACCAGAATTGAACCCAGGTCCGTGGCACTGTGAGGCAGCAGAGCTAACCACTGTGCCACCCATGTTGGCCTTCATTGTAAGAGGATTCGAGTAGAAGAGCAAGGATGTCTTACTGCAGCTGGACAGAGCCTCGGTGAGACCACACCTGGAGTCTTGTGTGCAGTGTTCCTCTCCTTATCTGAGGAAGGATGTACATGCCACAGAGGGAGAGCAGTGAATGTTCACCAGACTGATTTCTGGGATGGCAGCATTGATGTCTGAGGGGAGATTGGGTCGGCTGGGCCTGTATTCACTGGAATGTAGAAGAGTGAGCGGGGATCTAATTGAAAGGTATAAAATTCTGACAGTGCTGGACAGGCTGGATACAGGGATATTGTTTCCTCCGGCTGGGGGTGTCTGGAACAAGGGGTCACAGTCTCAGGATACGGGGGAGGCCATTTGGGACTGAGATGAGGGGAAACCTCTTCACTCAGAGGGTGGTGAACCTGTGGAATTCTCTCCCACAGAAAGCTGTGGAGACCAAGTCACTGAATATATTTAAGAAGGAAAGAGATAGATTTCTAGACTCTAAAGGTGTCGAGGTGTATGGGGAGAGCGCTGGGGTATGGCATTGAGACAGAGGATCGGCCATGATAGTGTTGAATGGTGGGTCAGGCTCGAAGGGCTGAATGGCCTCCTCCTCCTCCTATTTTCTATGTTGATGTGACCGCCCCAAGTCTCTTTGGGCCTCCAATCTTTCCAGCCTTTCCCCATTCATAAAGCAATCTGTTCTATCCTTTTTAAAGTGGGTGACCACACAATTGTCTCCAATGAAATCCATCTTTCACTCTTTGAACCATTCAGTTAAGACATTTTACTTTAGGGCAGCACGGTGGCACAGTGGTTCGTACTGCTGCCTCACAGCGCCAGGGACCCGGGTTCAATTCCAGCCTCGGGTGACTGTGTGGAGTTTGCACATTCTCCCCGTGTCTGCGTGGGTTTCCTCCGGGTGCTCTGGTTACCTTCCACACTCGCAAGATATATAGATTAGATGGATTAGCAATGGGGTTATGGGGATAGGGCTGGGGTGAGGGCCTGGGTAAGATACTCTGTCATCAAGTCTGTGCAGACTCAATGAGCTGAATGGCCTCTTATGCTGTGGAATACCTCTTTGCCATTTGAAGCTTCTCGCTATAAGACTTAAAATGCTGCCTATTTCTGTGAAATGTAGCAAACTTTCTGTCTCATCACCGGGCGACATGATGGCACAGTGGTTAGCACTGCTCCCCCACAGCACCAAGGACCCACGTTCAATTCCAGCCTCGGGTGACTGTCTGTGTGGAGTTTGTACGTTCTCCCAGTGTCTGCGTGGGTTTCCTCCGGGTGCTCCGGTTTCCTCCCACACTCCAAAGATGTGCGGGTGAGGTTAATTGGCCGTGCTGAATTGCCCCTTAGTGTTAGGGGGATTCAGGCCCGGGTGGTATTGTTGTCGGGGGCAGGCTTGATGGACCAAAGGACCTCCTTCTGCACTTTAGGGATTCTATGATGAACGGCATGGTGGCACAATGGTTAGCACAGCGCCAAGAACCCAGGGTCAATTCCAGCCTCAGCTCGCTGTCAGTGTAGAGTTCTCCCAGTGTCTGCGTGGGTTTCCTCCGGGTGCTCCAGTTTCCTCCCACAGTCCAAACATGTGCGGGTAAGGTGGATTCGCCATGATAAATTGACCTTAGTGTCAGGGGATTAACAGGGTAAATATATGTGGTTACGGGAATCGGGCCTGGGTGGGATTGTGGTCGATGCAGACTCGATGGGCCGAATGGTCTGCCCTTTAGGGATTCTATGATTCTTGGATCTCAAATCATTGATAAATACGATGAAACTGAGACAGACACGGGGGCTTTGCAGCAGCAGGCAGAATGGGAATCATTGCATCCTGCACCGAGTTTTATTACACAACCAATTTCAGAAAATTCACAACTCTAATTCACAACAGCAAAGTGTGGGATTGCAAACTTGGAATTATTAGCCCAGGACTAAAGTTTAACAGCTAAACACTGACATTCGGAAACAGGAGATGGCCTCACATCTTCAATTCTGTGATTGTCCCCCATCTCCTGCTCTGAATATTACAATATCTCTGCCCCCTTCATGCGTCTGCAGACTTTGAAAGTTACTCAGACATCGGTGAAACTAGTCTTTATCTCGGGGCATTTCCTGTGAAATATGCACCTTCTGCAACGAGACACAATCTAATTGACGCTTTCTGATACAATCTGAATCTCTTTCAAACAACCTCCCAACCCCACTGTGCAGGAATGTCACCTTTTGTCACATTCCCCAACACAATTGTTGACACTTTATCAGGTGGGAAAAGTAGATTCAACTGACAGATTCTGAGCACCAGGTTGAATCTTTAAGATGTAAAAATGAACTGAAATCCCAGGTCTCTCTGTTCCTGCATCCATTTTAACATTGACCCATTGATTTTAAATTGCTTCTCCTGTATAAAAATATCATCTATCAACCTCAGATTTAAACATGAATAAGCGACTGAGCATCAACTGCGAATTGTAGAAGGTAGTTCCAAACTAATATCACAGCTGGTGTGGCAAAGTGTTTCTGAATTCCACTCCTGCAAGTCTAAAATCCTCAACATTGTTTGAAATCCAATGTCCCCAAGTCCTGGACTCCCCAACCAGCAGGAAAAGTTGTTCTTTATCAATCCTCTCCATTCCCCTTATTATCTTGAAGTTTTTGATCCAATCATCCCGTAGCCTAAATTCCAGCATTACAGAGTAACACTTCAACTACACTTTTCAACAAACAATCCCAAACCAAATACAGAACAGAGTTCATAGAATCCTGTAGTGCAGGAGGCCATTCGGCCCAGCGAGTCTGCACTGACCACAAACCCACCCAGGCCCCATCCCTATAATCCCATACATTTACATCAGCTAATCCTCCTGACACTAAGGGACAATTTAGCTTGGCCAATCCACCTAACCTGTACACCTGATAGAAGTCTGCCAGATTATGAGGGGCATGAACAGAGTGGATAGTCAGAAGCTTTTTCCCAGGGTGGAAGAGTTATTACTCGGGGGCAGAGGTTTAAGGTGCGAGGGGCAAGGTTTAAAGGAGATGTGGGAGGAAAGTTTTTTTACACAGAGGGTGGTGGGTGCCTGGAACTCGTTGCCGGGGGAGGGAGTGGAAATGGATACGATAGTGACTTTTCAAGGGCGTCTTGACAAAGACATGAATAAGATGGGAATGGAGGGATATGGTCCCCGGAAGGGTAGGGGGTTTTAATTCAAGATAGCCGCAAATTCACTTTGAGAAAAGTTCCCTCTGCTGTGTCAAAGGAATTTTTAATTGAGGATTTTTATTTCTGGGAAACTGAACTCACATTGAACAGCATCCCAGTGTGGGATTTAAACGCTAGTTTGTTTCAGTCATGGGGCGAGAGATGGAGCGAGAGGGAGAGATACAGATACAGAGGCAGAGACACACAGAAACAGGATGGGATAGTGCTGTACATGTTTCAGAGCTGACACTGAGACACACACGAGATGTACAATCGCAGACCAGAGTGAATCATTCTCTGTTACCTGCAGTGTCCTGGACATGGACAGAAGCTGACACTCAGACACAAACAACAACAACTTGCATTTATATAGCACCTTGGACAGTATTATCCCAAGATGCTTCACACTCCCAGGACAGGTACAGCACAGGGTTAGATACAGAGTAAAGCTCCCTCTGCACTGTCCCCATCAAACACTCCCTGGACAGGTACAGAGTAAAGCTCCCTCTACACTGTCGCCATTAAATACTCCCAGGACAGATACAGCAAGGCTTTAGATGCAGAGTAAAGCTGCCTCGACTCTCACCTTCATCCACTCCCAGGACAGATACAGTGTTGAAGTTAACTGTCTGTCTGTTTCATTTCCCTCTCCTCTGCACCCGCTCTCGAACACAAATAATTGTCTGGTAGAAAGTGAGAAGGAGCCTCGACAGAGAGGTTGGGAAGGATTGAATGGAGAGAGGCAGAAACCCTCAACACATTTCAAAACTACACTGATTTCCACTTGAAGGAATAACTTCTCCACCCCAACACTATCCCGTCATTCTCGATAAGCCCATGCTGCCCGTGTTCTGTGATAAATTACACGCAAGTGAAAAGATGATTTTAAATAGTGGGGTTACATTTGCCACCCCCCAATCTGTAGGAACTGCTCCAGAGTCTATAGAATTTTGGATGATGACCAGCAAAGCAGATACAGCACGGGGTTCGATCCAGAGTAAAGCTCCCTCTAAACTGTCCCCATCAAACACTCCCAGGACAGGCAAGGAAAGCGGTTAGATACAGAGTACAGCTCCCTCTACACTGTCCCCATCAAACAGTCCCAGGACAGGTACAGCACGGGCTTAGATACAGAGTAAAGCTCCCTCTATACTGTCCCCATCAAACACTCCCAGGACAGGTACAGCACAGGGTTAGATACAGAATAAAGCTCCCTCTGCACAGTCCCCATCAAACACTCCCAGGACAGGTACAGCACAGGGTTAGATACAGAGTAAAGCTCCCTCTCCACTGTCCCCATCAAACACTCCCAGGACAGGTACAGCACGGGTTTAGATACAGAGTAAAGCTCCCTCTACACTGTCCCATCAAACACTCCCAGGACGCACTAGGTTAGATACAGAGTAAAGCTCCCTCTGCACAGTCCCCATCAAACACTCCCTGGACAGGTACAGCCCAGGGTTAGATACAGAGTAAAGCTCCCTCTGCACTGTCCCCATCAAACACACCCAGGACAGGTACAGCACGGGGTTAGATACAGAGTAAAGCTCCCTCTGCACTGTCCCCCATCAAACACTCGCAGGACAGGTACAGCACAGAGTTAGATACAGAGTAAAGCTCCCTCTGCGCTGTCCCCATCAAACACTCCCAGGACAGGTGGAGCACGGGCTTAGATACAGAGTAAAGCTCCCTCTATACTGTCCCCATCAAACACTCCCAGAACAGGTACAGCACGGGCTTAGATACAGAGTAAAGCTCCCTCTATACTGTCCCCATCAAACACTCCCAGGACAGGTACAGCACAGGGTTAGATACAGAGTAAAGCTCCCTCTACACTGTCCCTATCAAACACTCCCTGGACAGTACAGCACGGGGTTTGATGCAGAGTCAAGTTCCCTCTACACTGTCCCCATCAAACACTCCCAGGACAGATACAGCATGGGTTTAGATACAAAGTAAAGCTCCCTCGCTCCTGTCCCCATCAATCACGTCCAGGACAAGTACAGCATGGGCGAGGTACAGGGTAAATTTCCCTCTACACTGTCCCCATCAAACACATCCAGGACAGGTACATCACGGGGTTAGATACAGAGTAAAGCTCCCTTGAAATTGTCCCCATCAAACACTCGCAGGACAGGTACAGCACGGGGTTAGATACAGAGTAAAGCTCCCTCTACACTGTCCCCATCAAACACGCGCAGGGCTTGTACAGCATGTGGTAAATACAGAGTAAAGCTCCCTCTCCACTGCCCCATCAAACACTCCCAGGACAGGTACAGCACAGGGGTAGATACAGAGTAAAGCTCCCTCTACACTGTTCCCATCAAACACTCCCAGGACAGGTACAACACTGGGTTAGATACAGAGTAAAGTTCCCTCTACACTGTCCCCATCACACACACCCAGGACAGCTACAGCACGGGGTTAGATACAGAGTAAACCTCCCTCTACACTGTCCCCATCAAACACTCCCAGGACAGGTACAGCACGGGGTTAGATACAAAGTATAGCTCCCTCTATCCTGTCCCCATCATTCACTCCCAGGACAAGGACAGCATGGGCTAGGTACAGGGTAACGTTCCCACTACACTGTCCCCCATCAAACACTCCCAGGACAGGTACAGCACGGGGTTAGATACAGAGTAAAGCTCCCTCTACACTGTCCCCATCAAACACTCCCTGGATAGGTACAGCACGGGGTTAGATACAGAGTAAAGCTCCCTCTACACTGTCCCAATCCACCACTCCCAGGACAGATACAGCACGTGTTTAGATACAGAGCAAAGCTCCCTCTCCACTGTGCCCCATCAAACACTCCCAGGAAAGATTGAGCACGGCGTTTGATGCAGTGTAAAGTTCCCTCTACACTTTCCCCATCAAACACATCCAGGACAGGAACAGCAAGCGGTGAGGTACCCAGAAAAGCCCATTCTACACTGTCCCGATCAAATAGTCCCAGGGCAGATAGAGCTCGGGGTTAGATACAGAGTAAAGCTCCCTCTACACTGTCCCCATCAAACACACCCAGGACAGATACAGCACGGTTTAGATACAAAGTAATGCTCCCTCTCTACTGTCCACATCAATCACTCCCAGGACAGGGACAGCATGGGCGAGATACAGGGTAAAGGTCCCTCTACACTGTCCCCATGAAACACATCCAGGACAGGAACAGCACGGGGTTAGATACAGAGTAAAGCTCCCTCTACACTGTCCCCATCAAACACATCCAGGACAGGAACAGCACGGGGTTAGATACAGAGTAAAGCTCCCTCTACACTGTCCCCATCAAACACATCCAGGACAGGAACAGCACGGGGCAAGACACCCAGTAAAGCTCCCTCCTCACTGTCCCCATCAAGCACTCCCAGGACACATAGAGCACGGGGTTAGATGCAGAATAAAGTTCCCTCGACACTGTCCCCATCAAACACTCCCAGGACAGGTACAGCACGGGGTCAGATGCAGAGTAAAACTCCCTCTACATTGTGCTCCATCATTGTGTGTGTGTGAGAGAGAATATGTGCGTGTTTGTGTGTGTGTGTGAGAGAGAGGGAATGTGTGACAGACAGTGTTTGAGAGAGACAGGGAGTGTGCGAGAGAGAGACAGGGAGTGTGTGAGTGTGTGTGTGTGTGTGTGTGAGAGAGTGTATATGTGAGAGAGTGTGAGAGACTGCATGAGAGAGTGTGTGAGCATGAAAGAATGTGTGAGAGAGAGTGTGTGTGTGTGAGAGTGTGCGTGTGAGAGAGAGTGTGTGCGCAAGAGAGAGAGAGAGAGCGTGTGTATGTGTGTGTGTGTGAGTGCGTAAGAGTGCGCGTGTGTATGAGAGAGAGTCTTGTGTGTGAGAGAAAGAGCGCGTGTATGTGTGGGTGAGAGTGTGTGTGTGTGAGAGTGAGTGTGAGAGAGTGCATGAAGGTTGGCTAAGGTTACTGGGGAGAATTTAAACTAGATAGGTTGGGGGGAGGGGAGCTAGAAGAGTTGACTAGGATCAAGGAACTAATTGATGGGGTGGAGGATGCAGGGGTAAGGGGAATTACAAAATTAATGGTAGAGGAGAGGGTGCAAGTGAATGAAGGCGGTAATTTAGATAAGGGAGTAGAGGGAGACGGTGTTTGCGACTCATCAAAGCGGGTCCAGATAAAAGCTGGAATAAGGACACTTTGCCTGAATGCACGAAGCATTCGGAACAAGGTGAATGAGTTGATGGTGCAAATCAGCACAAGTGGGTACGATCTAGTGGCCATTACAGAAACGTGGCTGAAAGGTGACCAGGACTGGGAGATGAATATCCAGGGGTATCAGGCGTTTAGGAAGAATAGACAGGAAGGAAAAGGTGGTGGGGTCGCGCTATTAATAAGAGATAATATCAGGGTAGTACTGAGGGATGACATAGGCTCTGAGGAACAAAACGTGGAATCATTATGGGTAGAGATGAGGAATAGTAGAGGGAGAAAGACACTAGTAGGTGTGGTATATAGGCCCCCAAATAATAATGTTGAGGTAGGGAGGGCTATAAACAAGCAGATAAGGGATGCGTGTAAAAACGGAACGGCAATAATCATGGGGGACTTCAACATGCACATTGACTGGCAGACTCAAGTCGGTAAGGGTGGAATGGAGGAAGAGTTCTTAGAATGCTGTCGGGATAGTTTCCTTGAACAGCATGTTACGGAACCGACGAGGGAACGAGCTATTTTGGATCTGGTATTGTGTAACGAGGTAGGTAGAATTAAGGATCTTATTGTGAAGGACCCTCTTGGGTCTAGTGACCACAATATGGTCGAATTTCTGATTCAGATGGAAGAGGAGAAAGTTTGGTCCCAAACCAGTGTCCTCTGTTTGAACAGAGGGAAATATGATAGGATGAGGGATGAATTGGCTAAGGTAGACTGGGAGAGCAGGCTGGCAGGTAGGATAGCTGAGGAACAGTGGAGGATTTTTAAGGAGATCCTTTTCAGTTCTCAGCAAAAATATATTCCAGCAAAAAACAAGGATTGTAAGAAAAGGGAGAACCAGCCGTGGATAACGAAGGAAATAAAGGAGAGTATTAAAATAAAAACAGCTGCGTACAGAGTGGCCAAAAATAGTGGAGAAACAAGTGATTGGGAAAAATTTAAGAAACAACAAAGAGAGACTAAGAAAGCGATAAAGAAAGGAAGGATAGACTATGAAGCTAGGCTAGCAATTAATATAAAAAATGATAGTAAAAGTTTTTATAAATATATAAAAAGGAATAGAGTGGCTAGAGTGAATGTTGGACCCTTGGAGGACGAGAGGGGGGAGTTAATAGTGGGAAATGAGGATATGGCTGAGTCTTTAAATAAGTTTTTTGTGTCGGTCTTCACGGTGGAGGACACAAATAGTTTGCCAAATATTAACGATAGAGGGTTGGCAGCAGGAGAAATACTTAATACAATTAATGTTACCAGAGAGGCAGTGCTGGGTAGACTAATGGGACTGAAGGTGGATAGGTCCCCGGGTCCGGATGGAATGCATCCCAGGGTATTGAAAGAAATGTCAGAGGTAATAGTGGATGCGTTAGTGATTATTTATCAAAACTCGTTGCATTCTGGGGTAGTGCCGGTTGATTGGAAAACGGCTAATGTTACGCCGCTGTTTAAAAAAGGAAGGAGACAAAAGGCGGGTAACTATAGGCCGGTCAGCTTAACGTCTGTAGTAGGGAAAATGCTGGAATCCATTATTAAAGAGGAGATAGCAGGGCATCTGGATAGAAATGGTTCGATCAATCAGACGCAGCATGCATTCATGAGGGGAAAGTCGTGCTTGACGAACATGTTGGATTTTTATGAAGATGTGACTAGGGCGGTTGATGGAGGAGAACTGGTGGATGCGGTGTTTTTGGATTTCCAAAAGGCGTTTGATAAGGTGCCCCATAAAAGGCTACTGAAGAAGATTAGGGCACACGGAGTTGGGGGTAGTGTGTTAAAGTGGATTGGGGACTGGCTATCCGACAGGAAGCAAAGAGTCGGAATAAATGGGTGTTTTTCCGGTTGGAGGAAGGTAACTAGTGGCGTGCCGCAGGGATCGGTACTCGGGCCGCAACTATTTACCATTTATATAGATGATCTGGAGGAGGGGACGGAGTGTAGGGTAACGAAGTTTGCAGACGACACAAAGATAAGTGGAAAAGTGAATCGTGTGGAGGACGGAGAAGATCTGCAGAGAGATTTGGACAGGCTGAGTGAGTGGGCGAGGATATGGCAAATGGAGTATAACGTTGAGAAATGCGAGGTTATACACTTTGGAGGAAATAATAACAAATGGGATTACTATCTCAATGGAAACAAATTAAAACATGCTACCGTGCAAAGGGACCTGGGGGTCCTTGTGCATGAGACGCAAAAGCCCAGTCTGCAGGTACAACAGGTGATCAAGAAGGCAAATGGGATGTTGGCCTATATTGCGAAGGGGATAGAATATAAAAGCAGGGATGTCTTGATGCACCTGTACAGGGCATTGGTGAGGCCGCAGCTGGAATACTGTGTGCAGTATTGGTCCCCTTATATGAGGAAGGATATATTGGCATTGGAGGGAGTGCAGAGAAGGTTCACCAGGTTCATACCTGAGATGAGGGGTTTGGATTATGAGGAGAGGCTGAGGAGATTGGGTTTGTACTCGTTGGAGTTTAGAAGGATGAGGGGGGATCTTATGGAGACTTATAAGATAATGCGGGGGCTGGATAGGGTGGAGGCGGAGAGATTCTTTCCACTTAGTAAGGAAGTTAAAACTAGAGGACACAGCCTCAAAATAAAGGGGGGTCGGTTTAAGACAGAGTTGAGGAGGAACTTCTTCTCCCAGAGGGAGGTGAATCTCTGGAATTCTCTGCCCACTGAGGTGGTGGAGGCTACCTCGCTGAATATGTTTAAAGCGCGGATGGATGGATTCCTGATCGGTAAGGGAATTAAGGGTTATGGGGATCAGGCGGGTAAGTGGTACTGATCCACGTCAGATCAGCCATGATCTTATTGAATGGCGGGGCAGGCTCGAGGGGCTAGATGGCCTACTCCTGCTCCTATTTCTTATGTTCTAACTTATGTTCTTATGTGTTAGAGAGTGTGTGAGCGTGAAAGAGTGTGTGTGAGAGTGTGTGTGTGTGAGTGTGTGTGAGAGAGAGAGTGTGTGTGTGTGTGTGTGAGATTATGTGTGTGTCTGAGAGTGTGTAAGAGAGAGTGTGTGTGTGAGCTGATCTTTCTCTACACACTATCGGTAACTGCAACACTATATTCTGCACCCTTTCCTCTCCTTCTCCCTGTGTACTCTACGTACGGAATGTTTTGTCTGGATAGCGCACAAGAAACAATACTTTTCACTGCATCCCAACACAAATCAATCAAATCAAAGCAAATTAACACGGTGAAGTTTGGACCCTGTGGGGTGACAGTTGTCTGAATACAGATTCTATCTAACTGTAACATTCAGGTACCACGTGTACTGAGCTCACCAGCGTTCTGTCTGTATTGTGTGAATCCAGTCTTGAAATATCCACTCATGTTGCTAATTCTGCAAAGACAGAAACAGAAAGAGTGTTTGAATTCTCCGTGATTAGACCCCTTAATGATAAACAACATGGTGGATGAGAGGGATAGGAAGAGAGAGAGAGATGGAGTGATGCAGAGTAACAGAGAGATAGGGAGAGGGAGCAATGCAGAGAGTAACAGTTAGACAGTGAGGAATAGAGATTAATTCAGATGGATAGTGAGTGTCAGGGGAGTCCGAGACGCTGATATTTAAAAACAAAAGCAGACAGGATTTGGTTAAATCTCACGGGATCCAGGGTGAGTTTGCCAAATGGATACAAATTAGGCTTGATGACAGAAGACAGAGGGTGGTTGTAGAGGGTTGTTTTTTGTCAAACTGGAGGCCTGTGACCAGCGGGGTGCCTCAGGGATCGGTGCTGGGTCCACTGTTATTTGTCATTTATATTAATGATTTGGATGAGAATTCAGGAGGCATGGTTCGTAAGTTTGCAGTTGACACCAAGATTTGTGGCACAGTGGACAGTGAAGAAGGTTATCTAGGGTTGCAACGGGATCTTGATCAATTGGGCCAGTGGGCTGATGGATGGCAGATGGAGTTTAATTTAGATAAATGCGAGGTGATGCATTTTTGTGGATCGAACCAGCGCAGGACTTACTCAGTTAATGGTCGGGTGTTGGTGAGAGTTACAGAACAAGGGGATCTCGAGGTACAGATTGATAGCTCCTTGAAAGTGGAGTCACAGGTGGATAGAGTGGTGAAGCGTGCAGGTAAGCAAGCAGTTAGGAAGACCAATGGTATGTTGTTGTTTGCAAGAGGATGTGAGTCCAGGAGCAAGGATGTCTTACTGCAGCTGTACAGGGCCTCAGTGAGACCACACCTGCAGTATTGTGTACAGTTTTGCTCTCCTTATCTGAGAAAGCATTGAAGAAAATTGCTCACTGTGAACAAACCTAAAAAAGCTGACTGATGTTTCATTCCAGATTCTCAGAGGGAGAGAGAGAGAGATTCAGAGAAAACACAGACTGAGTGAGTGAGAAAAAGGGAGTGACAGAGATCAAGAGGGGGACCGAGAGATAGTGAGTGAAAAAAATATATTAGTCAGAGCGCATCGGAAAAGGAGGATTGGAATTTGTCAGCCTTGCTTTATGGAAAGCTTTAGTGTTTGGTCAGAATGTTAACACGGTGAAGTTTGGAGCCTCTGGGGTGACAGTTGTCTGAATACAGATTCTATCTCATTGTAACATTAATGTACCACGTGTACTGAGCTCACCAACATAGAACATAGAACAGTACAGCACAGAACAGGCCCTTCGGCCCACGATGTTGTGCCGACCTTCATCTGATACCAAGATCAAGCTATCCCACTCCCTACCATCCTGGTGTGCTCCATGTGCCTATCCAATAACCGCTTAAATGTTCCTAAAGTGTCTGACTCCACTATCACTGCAGGCAGTCCATTCCACACCCCAACCACTCTCTGCGTGAAGAACCTACCTCTGATATCCTTCCTATATCTCCCACCATGAACCCTATAGTTATGCCCCCTTGTAATAGCTCCATCCACCCGAGGAAATAGTCTTTGAACGTTCACTCGATCTATCCCCTTCATCATTTTATCAACCTCTATTAAGTCTCCCCTCAATCTCCTCCGCTCCAAAGAGAACAGCCCCAGCTCCCTCAACCTTTCCTCATAAGACCGACACTCCAAACCAGGCAGCATCCTGGTAAATCTCCTCTGCACTCTTTCCAGCGCTTCCACATCCTTCTTATAGTGAGGTGACCAGAACTGCACGCAATATTCCAAATGCGGTCTCACCAAGGTCCTGTACAGTTGCAGCATAACCCCACGGCTCTTAAACTCCAACCCCCTGTTAATAAAAGCTAACACACTATATGCCTTTTTCACAGCTCTATCCACTTGAGTGGCAACCTTTAGAGATCTGTGGATATGGACCCCAAGATCTCTCTGTTCCTCCACAGTCTTCAGAACCCTACCTTTGACCCTGTAATCCACATTTAAATTTGTCCTACCAAAATGAATCACCTCACATTTATCAGGGTTAAACTCCATTTGCCATTTTTCAGCCCAGCTTTGCATCCTATCTATGTCTCTTTGCAGCCTACAACAGCCCTCCACCTCATCCACTACTCCACCAATCTTGGTGTCATCAGCAAATTTACTGATCCACCCTTCAGCCCCCTCCTCTAAGTCATTAATAAAAATCACAAAGAGCAGAGGACCAAGCACCGATCCCTGCGGCACTCCGCTAGCAACCTGCCTCCAGTCCGAAAATTTTCCATCCACCACCACCCTCTGTCTTCTATCAGACAGCCAGTTACCTATCCAATCGGCCAACTTTCCCTCTATCCCACACCTCCTTACTTTCATCATAAGCCGACCATGGGGGACCTTATCAAACGCCTTACTAAAATCCATGTATATGACATCAACCGCCCTACCTTCATCAACACACCTAGTTACCTCCTCAAAAAATTCTATCAAATTTGTGAGGCACGATTTGCCCTTCACAAATCCGTGCTGACTATCCCGGATTAATCCGCATCTTTCTAAATGGTCGTAAATCCCATCCCGAAGGACCTTTTCCATCAATTTACCAACCACCGAAGTCAGACTAACCGGTCTATAATTACCAGGGTCATTTCTATTCCCTTTCTTAAACAGAGGAACAACATTTGCCACTCTCCAGTCCTCTGGCACCATCCCCGTGGACAGCGAGGACCCAAAGATCAAAGCCAAAGGCTCTGCAATCTCATCCCTCGCCTCCCAAAGAATCCTAGGATACATTTCATCAGGCCCAGGGGACTTATCGACCTTCAGTTTATTCAAAACTGCCAATACATCCTCCCTCCGAACATCTATTTCCTCCAGCCTATTAGCCTGTAACACCTTCTCTTCCTCAAAAACATGGCCCCTCTCCTTGGTGAACATTGAAGAAAAGTATTCATTCATCACCTCGCCTATCTCTACTGATTCCATACACAAGTTTCCACCACTGTCCTTGACCGGCCCTAACCTCACCCTGGTCATTCTTTTATTCCTCACATAAGAGTAAAAAGCCTTGGGGTTTTCCTTGATCCGACCCGCCAAGGACTTCTCATGTCCCCTCCTAGCTCTCCTCAGCCCCTTTTTCAGCTCGTTCCTTGCTAACTTGTAACCCTCAATCGAGCCATCTGAACCTTGTTTCCTCATCCCTACATAAGCTTCCCTCTTCCTTTTCACAAGACATTCCACCTCTTTTGTGAACCACGGTTCCCTCACTCGGCCATTTCCTCCCTGCCTGACAGGGACATACCTATCAAGGACACCCAGTATTTGTTCCTTGAAAAAGTTCCACTTTTCATCAGTGCCTTTCCCTGACAGTTTCTGTTCCCATCTTATGCCCCCTAATTCTTGCCTAATCGCATCATAATTACCTCTCCCCCAATTGTAAGCCTTGCCCTGCCGTCCGGCCCTATCCCTCTCCATTGCAATAACAAAAGACACCGAATTGTGGTCACTATCTCCAAAGTTCTCTCCCACAACCAAATCTAACACTTGGCCCGGTTCATTTCCCAGTACCAAATCCAATGTGGCCTCACCCCTTGTCGGCCTATCCACATATTGTGTCAGGAAACCCTCCTGCACACACTGCACAAAAAGTGCCCCATCCAAACTATTTGACCTACAAAGGTTCCAATCAATATTTGGAAAGTTAAAGTCCCCCATGACAACTACCCTGTGACCCCCACACGTATCCATAATCTGCTTAGCAATTTCTTCCTCCACATCTCTATTACTATTTGGGGGCCTATAGTAAACTCCTAGCAACGTGACCGCTCCTTTCCTGTTTCTAACTGCAGGCCATATTACCTCAGTGTGCATATCCCCCTCAAAGTGCTTTTCCGCAGCCGTTAAACTATCCTTGATTAACAATGCTACTCCTCCACCTCTTTTACCAGCTTCCCTACACTTACTGAAACATCTATACCCCGGAACGTCCAACAACCATTCCTGTCCTTGTTCTACCCACGTCTCCGTAATGGCCACAACATCGTAGTCCCAAGTAGCAATCCACGCCCCAAGTTCATCCACCTTGTTCCGGATGCTCCTTGCATTGAAGTAGACACACTTCAACCCATCTTCCTGTCTACCGGTACCCACCCTTGACCTTGATACCTTCCCCAATATCTCACCACCCTCAACACTGACTTCCGGACTACAACTCCTTTTCCCACTCCCCTGACAAATTAGTTTAAATCCCCCTGAAGAGCCGTAGCAAATTTCCCTCCCAGGATATTGGTTCCCCTCTGGTTCATGTGCACCCGTCCTGTTTGTACAGGTCCTACCTTCCCCAGAATGTGTTCCAATTATCCACGTATCTGAAACCCTCCCTCCTGCACCATCCCTGCAACCACATGTTTAAGTGCACTCTCTCCCTGTTCCTCAACTCGCTATCACGTGGCACCGGTAGCGTACCAGAGATGACCACATGTTTTGTCTTTGCTCTCAGCTTCCAGCCCAGCTCCCGAAATTCCTGTTTTAAATCCCCGTCCCTTCTCTTACCTATGTCGTTGGTACCAATGTGTACCACGACTTGTGACTGTTTCCCCTCCCCCTTAAGAATCCGGAAAACACGGTCCGAGACGTCACGGACCCTGGCATCCGGTAGGCAACAAACCATCCTCGAGTCTCTTTTGCTGCCACAGAACCTCCTATCTATCCCTCTAACTAACGAGTCCCCAATAACTATTGCCCTCCCGCTCTCCTCCTTACCCTCCTGAGCCACAGGGACGGACTCAGTGCCGGAGATCCTCTCACTGCGGCTCACCACTGGTATGTCGTCCCCCTCAACCGTATCCAAAGCGGAATACTTATTGCTAAGGGGAACGACCGCAGGGGATCCCTGCACCGACTGCTTCCTCCCAGCCCCTCTCACCGTCACCCATCTATTTTCATTCCGCGGAGTAACTGTATCCCTGAAGCTTCTGTCTATGGCCATCTCTGCATCCCTAATGATCCTAAGTTCCTCCAACTCCAGCTCCAGTTCCCTTACACGGTTTTGGAGGAGCTGCAGATGGATGCACTTCTCACAGGTATAATCAGCAGGGACACTGACGTCGTCCCTCACCTCGAACATAGTGCAAGAGGAACATTGCACTGCCTGCACACCCATCCCCTCTAGATACCTTGCCAGTACCAGGTAGAAACAGCAAAGAATGAATTAACTCACCCCTGCTCGCCCTGCCCAAGCCCTGTGAGCCAAAGCCCTACAGCTTTCACTCTGCCTCCTGCTCACTCTGCTGCCCACTAACGACGCGGCCCGCTCAAAAGTGCGGCCTACTTTTAAACCCTCCAAAAACCTTCCCAGACTCCTGCTGGGCCCACTTCCTGATTTAAAAAAAAACCTCCGATTTTTTACACAAATTTAACTTAAAATAAATAAATAAATGTAGTGAACAAACCAACAGCCTTCTCCTCAGCCTGGTCCTGTGGAACATTTGCAAACCATCGTTTGAAGAAAGCTTGCTGTTTATATTGTATGAATCCATCCCTTTGGAAATGTAGTCAGTCTTATTCAGGAAAAGGACAAGCTAATTTCAGAGGGAGAGATACAGATACACAGGCAGGCTGAGACTGAAACAGGATGGGATTGTGCTGTACAGGTTTCAGAGCTGACACTGAGACACACACAAGATGTACAATCGCAGATTGTACCTGACACTTACAAAAAAACGTAGCAAATAGGAACAGGAGGAGACCATTCGGCCCATCGAGCCTGCACCGACAACAATCCCACCCTATCCCCGTAACACCACACATTTACCCTGCTGATCCCCCCCGAAACTAGGGTCAATTTGTCACGGCCAATCAACCAACCCGGGCATCTTTTGACTGTGGGAGGAAACCGGAGCACCCGGAGGAAACCATGATCAGCCATGGTCACAATGGATGGCGGAGCAGGATGGAAGGGCTGAATGGCCTCCACCTGTTCCTATTTTCTATGTTTCTTTGTAAGTTCCACGTGGCAAAGTGTTTCTTCATTTCACTCCTAAAAGTCTAAAATACCAAACATTGTCTAAAATCCAATGTCCCCCAAGTCCTGGACTCCCCAACCAGCAGAAAATGTTCCTCTTTATCAGCATCTGTGGGTCATCCTGACTCGAAACATTGGCTCTATTCTCTCTCCACAGATGCTGTTTAATGCGTTTCACTGCATTAAAACCTGCTGAGATTTTCTGTTTTTGTTTCAGCGCCTGTTCGGCGACACTGAGGGAGAATTTAACATGGCCAATGCACCCTAACCATCGTGTCTTTCAGACTGTGGGGGGAAACACTCCCAGGACAGGTACAGCACGGGGTTAGATACAGAGTAAATCTCCCTCTGCACTTTCCCACATCAAAACACCCCCAGGATTGATACAGCATGGAGTTAGACACAGAGTAAAGCTCCCTCGACACTGTCCCCAAAAAACACTCCCAGGACAGGTACAGCACGGGGTTAGATACAGAGTAAAGCTCCCTCGACACTGTCCCCAAAAAAATACTCCCAGGACATGTACAGCACGGGGTTAGATACAGAATAAAGCTCCCTCTACACTGTCCCCTTCGAACACTCCCATGACAGGTACAGCACGAAGTTAGATACAGAGTAAAGCTCCCTCTACACTGTCGCCATGAAACACTCCAAGGTCAGATACAGCACGGGGTTAGATACAGAATAAATTTCCCTCAACACGGGTCCCCTTCAAACACTCCCAGGACAGTTTGAGCACGGGGCGAGATACAGAGTAAAGCTCCCTCTACAATGTCCCCATCAAACACTCCCAGGACAGGTACAGCACGGGGTTAGATACAGAGTAAAGCTCCCTCTACACTGTCCCCATCAAACACACCCAGGACAGGTGCAGCACGGGGTTAGATACAGAGTAAAGCTCCCTCTACAATGTCCCCATCAAACACTCCCAGGACAGGTACAGCATGGGGTTAGATACAGAGTAAAGCTCCCTCTACACTGTCCCCATCAAACACACCCAGGACAGGTACAGCACGGGGTTAGATACAGAGTAAAGCTCCCTCCACACTGTCCCCATCAAACACACCCAGGACAGTTACAGCACGGGGTTAGATACAGAGTAAAGCTCCCTCTACACTGTCCCCATCAAACACTCCCAGGACAGGTACAGCACGGGGTTAGATACAGAGTAAAGCTCCCTCTGCACTTTCCCACATCAAAACACTTCCAGGATTGATACAGCATGGAGTTAGACACAGAGTAAAGCTCCCTCTACACTGTCGCCATTAAATACTCCCAGGACACATAGAGCAAGGCTTTAGATGCAGAGTAAAGCTGCGTCGACACTCCCCTTCATACACTCCCAGGACAGATACAGTGTTGAAGTTAACTGTCTGTCTGTTTCATTTCCATCTCCTCTGCACCCGCTCCCGAACACAAATAATTGTCTGGTAGAAAGTGAGAAGGAGCCTCGACAGAGAGGTTGCGAAGGATTGAATGGAGAGAGGCAGAAACCCTCAACACATTTCAAAACTACACTGATTTCCACTTGAAGGAATAACTTCTCCACCCCAACACTATCCCGTCATTCTCGATAAGCCCATGCTGCCCGTGTTCTGTGATAAATTACACGCAAGTGAAAAGATTATTTTAAATAGTGGGGTTACATTTGCCACCCCCCAATCTGTAGGAACTGCTCCAGAGTCTATAGAATTTTGGAAGATGATCAGCAAAGCATCCAATATTTCCAGCGCCGCTTCCTTTAATACTCTGGGATGTAGATTATCAGGCCCTGGGGATTTGTGAGCCTTTAACCCCATTCATTCCCCCAGCACCATTTTCTTACTAATACTGATTTCCTTCGATTCAATTCCACACTCTCACTAAACCATTGGTTCCCTAACATTTCTGCCAGGTTATCTGTGCCTCTTTTGTGAAGACAGAACCAAAGTATATGTTCAATTCTTCTGCCAGTTCTTTGCTCCCCATTATAATTTCCCCGGAGAGATGGAGAGAGGCAGAGTCACTGAGAGATAGGGGTGAGATCGTAATGCAGAGAGTAACAGTGAGATATTCAGGAGGGCAAGCAGCTAATAGTGGGGTACAACAAGGATCACTCCAAAGCCACAGATATTGCCTCATGTTGCCGCTGTCGCCATTTACCTTAAATCAGCAACCTCTGCTTTCCAAGCGTTCCCCCAATGTGCCGATTATCTCAAAGCTGATCCTCTCAGTCCCGGGACAGCACTGCAGGAGTTCCTCAGGGTGAGTGTCCGAGGCCCCAACCATCTTCAGCTGCTCCATCACTGACCTTCCCTCCATAGGTGAGATGTTCGCTGATGATCGCAGCATTCACAACTCCTCAGATTGTGAAATAGTCAATGCCGGAATACTGAGCAGGACAGGCAGCATCTGTGTAAAGAGAAGCAGATTCTGGGACTGGGGGACTGAGAGACAGGAAGATAGTGAAACACACACAAACTCACTGACAACAAACGCAGTGATGCACAGACACACACACACACAGATACACGCACAGTCTCACACACACACACAGATAGAGAACAGTCCCACAGTCTCACTCACAATATCCTAATCTCCCTGGCATTAAGGGGCAATTTATCACGGCCAATCAACCTAACGCGCGCATCTTTGGAGTGTGGGAGGAAACCGGAGCACCAGGAGGAAACCCATGCAGACACGGTTAGAACGTGCAAACTCCACACAGACAGTGACCTGAGACCAGAATTGAACCCGGGTCCGTTGCGCTGTGAGGCAGCAGAGCTAACCACTGTTACACCCATGTTGGCCTTCATTGCAAGAGGATTGGAGTAGAAGAGCAAGGATGTCTTACTGCAGCTGGACAGGGCCTCGGTGAGACCACACCTGGAGTCTTGTGTACAGTGTTCCTCTCCTTATCTGAGGAAGGATGTACCTGCCACAGAGGGAGAGCAGTGAATGTTCACCAGACTGATTCCTGGGATGGCAGCATTGATGTCTGAGGGGAGATTGGGTCGGCTGGGCCTGTATTCACTGGAATGTAGAAGAGTGAGCGGGGATCTAATTGAAGGGTATAAAATTCTGACAGTGCTGGACAGGCTGGATACAGGGATATTGTTTCCTCCGGCTGGGGGTGTCTGGAACAAGGGGTCACAGTCTCAGGATACGGGGGAGGCCATTTGGGACTGAGATGAGGGGAAACCTCTTCACTCAGAGGGTGGTGAACCTGTGGAATTCTCTCCCACAGAAAGCTGTGGAGACCAAGTCACTGAATATATTTAAGAAGGAAAGAGATAGATTTCTAGACTCTAAAGGTGTCGAGGTGTATGGGGAGAGTGCTGGTGTGTGGTATTGAGACAGAGGTTCGGCCATGATAGCGTTGAATGGTGGGTCAGGCTCGAAGGGCTGAATGGGCCTCCTCCTCCTCCTATTTTCTATGTTGATGTGACCGCCCCAAGTCTCTTTGGGCCTCCACTCTTTCCAGCCTTTCCCCATTCATAAAGCAATCTGTTCTATCCTTTTTAAAGTGGGTGACCACACAATTGTCTCCAATGAAATCCATCTTTCACTCTTTGAACCATTCAGTTAAGACATTTTACTTTAGGGCAGCATGGTGGCACAGTGGTTCGTACTGCTGCCTCACAGCGCCAGGGACCCGGATTCAATGCCAGCCTCGGGTGACTGTGTGGAGTTTGCACATTCTCCCCGTGTCTGCGTGGGTTTCCTCCGGGTGCTCTGGTTACCTTCCACACTCGCAAGATATATGGATTAGATGGATTAACAATGGGGTTATGGGGATAGGGCTGGGGTGAGGGCCTGGGTAAGATACTCTGTCATCAAGTCTGTGCAGACTCAATGAGCTGAATGGCCTCTTATGCATTGGAATACCTCTTTGCCATTTGAAGCTTCTGGCTGTAAGACTTAAAATGCTGCCTATTTCTGTGAAATGTAGCAAACTTTCAGTCTCATCACCGGGCGACGTGATGGCACAGTGGTTAGCACTGCTCCCCCACAGCATCAAGGATCCACGTTCAATTCCAGCCTCGGGTGACTGTCTGTGTGGAGTTTGTACGTTCTCCCAGTGTCTGCGTGGGTTTCCTCCGGGTGCTCTGGTTTCCTCCCACACTCCAAAGATGTGCGGGTTAGGTTAATTGGCCGTGCTCAATTGCCCCTTAGTGTTAGGGGGATTCAGGCCCGGGTGGTCTTGTTGTCGGGGGCAGGCTTGATGGACCAAAGGACCTCCTTCTGCACTTTAGGGATTCTATGATGAACGGCATGGTGGCACAGTGGTTAGCACAGCGCCAAGAACCCAGGTTCAATTCCAGCCTCAGCTCGCTGTCAGTGTAGAGTTCTCCCAGTGTCTGCGTGGGTTTCCTCCGGGTGCTCCAGTTTCCTCCCACAGTCCAAACATGTGCGGGTTAGGTGGATTGGCCATGATAAATTGACCTTAGTGTCAGGGGATTAACAGGGTAAATATATGGGGTTACGGGAATCGGGCCTGGGTGGGATTGTGGTCGATGCAGACTCGATGGGCCGAATGGTCTGCCCTTTAGGGATTCTATGATTCTAGGATCTCAAATCATTGATAAATACGATGAAACTGAGACAGACACGGGGACTTTGCAGCAGCAGGCAGAATGGGAATCATTGCATCCTGCACGGAGATTTATGACACAACCAATTTCAGAAAATTCACAACTCTAATTCACAACAGCAAAGTGTGGGATTGCAAACTTGGAATTATTAGCACAGGAATAAAGTTTAAAAGCTAAACACTGACATTCGGAAACAGGAGATGGCCTCACATCTTCAATTCTGTGATTGTCCCCCATCTCCTGCTCTGAATATTACAATATCTCTGCCCCCTTCCTGCGTCTGCAGACTTTGAAAGTTACTCAGACATCGGTGAAACTAGTCTTTATCTCGGGGCATTTCCTGTGAAATATGCACCTTCTGCAACGAGACACAATCTAATTGACGCTTTCTGATACAACCTGAATCTCCTTTCAAACAACCTCCCAACCCCACTGTGCAGGAATGTCACCTTTTGTCACATTCCCCAACACAATTGTTGACACTTTATCAGGCGGGAAAAGTAGATTCAACTGACAGATTCTGAGCACCAGGTTGAATCTTTAAGATGTAAAAATGAACTGAAATCCCAGGTCTCTCTGTTCCTGCAACTATTTTAACATTGACCCATTGATTTTAAATTGCTTCTCCTGTATAAAAATATCATCTATCAACCTCAGATTTAAACATTAATAAGCGACTGAGCATCAACTGCGAATTATAGAAGGTAGTTCCAAACTAATATCACAGCTGGTGTGGCAAAGTGTTTCTGAATTCCACTCCTACAAGTCTAAAATCCTCAACATTGTTTGAAATCCAATGTCCCCAAGTCCTGGACTCCCCAACCAGCAGGAAAAGTTGTTCTTTATCAGTCCTCTCCATTCCCCTTATTATCTTGAAGTGTTTGATCCAATCATCCCGTAGCCTAAATTCCAGCATTACAGAGTAACACTTCAACTACACTTTTCAACAAACAATCCCAAACCAAATACAGTGCAGGAGGCCATTCGGCCCATCGAGTCTGCACTGACCACAATCCCACCCAGGCCCCATCCCTATAATCCCATACATTTACCTCAGCTAATCCTTCTGACACTAAGGGACAATTTAGCTTGGCCAATCCACCTAACCTGTACACCTGATAGAAGTCTGCCAGATTATGAGGGGCATGGACAGAGTGGATAGTCAGAAGATTTTTCCCAGGGTGGAAGAGTTATTACTCGGGGGCAGAGGTTTAAGGTGCGAGGGGCAAGGTTTAAAGGAGATGTGGGAGGAAAGTTTTTTTACACAGAGGGTGGTGGGTGCCTGGAACTCGTTGCCGGGGGAGGGAGTGGAAGCAGACACAATCGTGAGTTTTACGGAGTGTCTGGACAAATACATGAATAGGATGGGAATAGAGGGATCTGGTCCCCGGAAGGGTAGGGGGTTTTAGTTCAGTCAGGCAGCATGGTCGGTGCAGGCTTGGAGGGCCGAAGGGCCTGTTCCTGTGCTGTAATTTTCGTTGTCCTTTGAGAAGCTCGTCAACATCTTTTCCAAAAGGGAGAGGAGTCTAAAACTAGAGGGCACAGGTTTAAGGTGAGAGAGGAGAGGGTCCAGAGGGCAATTATTTTCACACAGAGGGTGGTGAGGAATTGGAACAAGCTGCCAGAGGTCGTAGTAGCGGCGGGTACAATTTTATATTTTAGAAAGCATTTAGACAGTTATATTGGGAAGATTGGTATGGAGGGATATATGTCAAACAGGCAAATGGTACTAGCTTAATGGTAAAATCTGGGTGGCATGGATAAGTTTGGCCAAAGGGCTTGTTTCCAATGTGTAAATCTTTATGTCTCTACCCCGCTGGGCCCTGTAAGAACTCTCTGAGTTTGAATGAGATCACCTCTCATTCTTCCAAAGTGCATAAAATAAAAGTCCAGTCTCTTGAATCTTTCCTCAGGGGACACTCCCTCCACCCCTGGAATTAATGCAGTGAAACGTCATTGAAGTCTCTCAACAAGAATGTATTTCCTTAGGTAAGAGGATAAAACTGTACACAACACTGTGTGTGTGGTTAAAGCCCCAGTTTGTGTCTTAGTTTGACTGTATTTGGACACAAACTCACACACCACACATGTGGATAAATGTGATGTTATCCACTTTGAACGGAGAAACAGAATGGCAGAGTATAGGTTAAATGGTGATAGATTGGGAATGATGGTGTACAAAGGGACCTGGATGTCCTTATACACCAGTCACTGGAAGTGAGCTTGCAGGAAAGCAAGCAGTTAGGAAGACCAATGGGATGTTGTCCTTCTTTGCAAGAGGATGTGAGTCCAGGAGCAAGGATGTCTTACTGCAGCTGGACAGGGCCTCAGTGAGACCACACCTGGAGTATTGTGGACAGTTTTGCTCTCCTTATCTGAGAAAGCATTGAAGAAAATTGCTCACTGTGAACAAACCTAAAAAAGCTGACTGATGTTTCATTCCAGATTCTCAGAGGGAGAGAGAGAGAGATTCAGAGAAAACACAGACTGAGTGAGTGAGAAAAAGGGAGTGACAGAGATCAAGAGGGGGACCGAGAGATAGTGAGTGAGAGAAATATATCAGTCAGAGTGCATCGGAAAAGGAGGATTGGGATTTGTCAGCCTTGCTTTATGGAAAGCTTTAGTGTTTGGTCAGAATGTTAACACGGTGAAGTTTGGAGCCTCTGGGGTGACAGTTGTCTGAATACAGATTCTATCTCATTGTAACATTAATGTACCACGTGTACTGAGCTCACCAACATTTGGAAACCATCGTTTGAAGAAAGCTTGCTGTTTATATTGTATGAATCCAGCCCTTTGGAAATGTAGTCAGTCTTATTCAGGAAAAGGACAAGCTAATTTCAGAGGGAGAGATACAGATACAGAGGCAGACTGGGACTGAAACAGGATGGGATTGTGCTGTACAGGTTTCAGAGCTGACACTGAGACACACACAAGATGTACAGTCGCAGATTGTACCTGACACTTACAAAAAAACGTCGCAAATAGGAACAGGAGGAGACCATTCGGCCCATCGAGACTGCACCGACAATAATCCCACCCTATCCCCGTAACACCACACATTTACCCTGCTGATCCCCCCCGAAACTAGGGTCAATTTGTCACGGCCAATCAACCAACCTGGGCATCTTTTGACTGTGGGAGGAAACCGGAGCACCCGGAGGAAACCATGATCAGCCATGGTCACAATGGATGGCGGAGCAGGATGGAAGGGCTGAATGGCCTCCACCTGTTCCTATTTTCTATGTTTCTTTGTAAGTTCCACGTGGCAAAGTGTTTCTTCATTTCACTCCTAAAAGTCTAAAATACCAAACATTGTCTAAAATCAAATGTCCCCAAGTCCTGGACTCCCCAACCAGCAGAAAATGTTCCTCTTTATCAGCATCTGTGGGTCATCCTGACTCGAAACATTGGCTCCATTCCCTCTCCACAGATGCTGTTTAATGCGTTTCACTGCATTAAAACCTGCTGAGATTTTCTGTTTTTGTTTCAGCGCCTGTTCGGCGACACTGAGGGAGAATTTAGCATGGCCAATGCACCCTAACCATCGTGTCTTTCGAACAGTGGGGGGAAAGTGGAGCAGGCGGAGGAAACCCACGCAGACACGTACAGACTCCGCACAGACAGTGACCCAAGCCTGGAATCGACCCTGGGTCCCTGGAGCTCTGAGGCAGCAGTGCTAACCTCTGTGCCACCCATGATTCCTGCATCTGCAGTATTTTGCTTTTAGCTTTCTTCTTTATTAACCCTCTCCATTTCGCTTATTATTTTGAAGGGTTTCATTAAGTCACTCCTTAACCTCAATCCCAGTGTTTCAGAGGAAATCTTCATCGACACAAAAACCATACAATCACCACAGTGCAGAAGGAGGCCATTCAGCCTATCGGGTCTGTACTGACTCTCCGAAAGAGCATCTATCCGCATAACGCCATGCATTTACCAGAGTTAATTCCCCGAACCTACACATCCCTGGACACTAAGGGGCAATTTAGCATGGCCAATTAACCTAAACCGCACACCTTTGGAGTGTGGGAGGAAACCGGGGCACCCGGAGGAAACCCACGCAGACACGGGGAGAATGTGTGAACTCCACACAGACAGTCACCCGAGGCTGGAATTGAACCCGGGTCCCTGGCGCTGTGAGGCAGCAGTGCCAACCACTGTGCCATTGTACCACCCTGCTCAGAAAACACTTCCAACCCAAACACAACACACAGAGTAAAATCCCCTCTGCTCTGTCCAAGGAATTTTTAATTGCAGATTTTTAGATTGACTTTTTAGGAAAAACAGAACTCAAATTGCTCAGCATCCCAGAGTGGACTCTTGTTTATTCCAACCATGATCTCATCCCCGCAGATTCAAACATGAAGTTTAAGCTGTGGATACAGTTGTGTCTGTCTGTCTCAGAGTTTGTGTATTCAGTCTTTCACTGCCTTTTAAACTTCTCTGAAGAATTTGAATGCTGGATGTTGCTTAATCATTCCTTTCTCTCAGCACATGGAACTGGTGAAACTTCAAGGGTCACAATCTCATGTCAGTAACAAAGAACTGTATCTTTATTCATCCATCATTTCCAATCTCTGAATAGATCACACACATTTCCAGAATGCAGGAAGCTCTCAATGGAAACTGCTTCCAATTATTCCCCAATACAATTGTTCACACGTTACTGTAAACTACATTCCACTGACATTCCCAAAGCAGCCACAGAAAAGTGACTGGTTATTTTAAACATTGAAACTGAACTATATTAACTTACGATTCACTCACATTGTACAGAAATGTTGACCCTGTGGGATGACAGTTTGGGGGTAACATTGCAACATTAAGGTGCCCTGCGTATTGTGTTTGACAACATTTGCAGCATTTCCAAAATATCAGCGACATTGCTGTGTGTATTGTGTGAATCAAGCTGTGAAATATCCACACATATTGAACTCCCACTGCTGCTGCCTTTTCATCATTTATAAACACACAAACTAGAAGCAGGAGGAGGCCATTCGGCCCTTCCAGCCTGCTCCAACATTCATTATGATCATGGCTTTTCATCAAATTCAACATCCTGATCCCACTTTAGCCCCAAGAGCTCCATCCAATTGCTGGATAAAATTAGATCCCTGTTTGTTCCCACATTGAAGCGATCGAAGAGTGGATACCTCAAGTATTTCGATGCAGAGAAAACCTTCCTCGACACTGTCCCCACCAAACACACTCAGGACAGATACAGCACGGGGTTAGATACAGAGTAAAGCTCGCTGTACACTGTCCCCATCAAACACACCCAGGACAGATACAGCACGGGGTTACATACAGAGTAAAGCTCCCTCTACACTGTCCCCATCAAACACTCCCAGGACAGACACAGCAAAGAGTTCGATACAGAGTAAAGCTCCCTCCATACTGTCCCCATCAAACACTCCCAGGGCAGATACAGCATGGGTGTAGATACAGAGTAAAGCTCCCTCTACACTATCCCCATCAAACACTCCCAGGACAGATACAGCACGGGGTTCGATACAGAGTAAAGCTCCCTCTACACTGTCCCCATCAAACACTAACAGGACAGGTACAGCACGGGGTTAGATGCAGAGTAAAGCTCCCACTACACTGTCCCCATCAAACACTCCCAAGACAGGTACAGCACGGGGTTCGATACAGAGTAAAGCTCCCTCTACACTGTCCCCATCAAACACTCCCAGGACAGGTACAGCACGGGGTTAGATACAGAGTAAACCTCCCACTACACTGTCCCCATCAAACACTCCCAAGACAGGTACAGCAAGCACAACACGGGGTTAGGTACAGAATAAAGGTTCCTCTACACTGTCCCCATCAAACACTCCCAGAACAGGTACAGCATGGGGTTAGATACAGAGTAAAGCTCACTGTACAGTCCCCATCAAACAGTCCCAGAACAGATACAGCACGGGGTTAGATATAGAGTAAAGCTCCCTCTACACTATCCCCATCAAACACTCCCAGGACATGTACAGCACGGGTTGAGATACAGAGTAAACCTCCCTCTACACTGTCCCCATCCAACACACCCAGGACAGGTACAGCACGGGGTTAGATACAGAGTAAAGCTCCCTCCACAATATCCCCATCAGACAAACCAAGGACAGGTACAGCACGGGATTAGATAGAGAGGAAAGCTCCCTCAACACTGTCCCCATGAAACACTCCCAGGACAGGTACAGCATGGGGTTAGATACAGAGTAGATCTCCCTCTCCACTGTCCCCATCAAACACTCCCAGGACATGTACAGCACGGGTTAAGATACAGAGTGAAGCTCCCTCGACAATGTCCCCATCAAACACACCCAGGACAGGTACAGCACGTGTTTAGATACAGAGTGAAGCTCCCTCTACACTGTCCCCCATCAAACACTCCCAGGACAGGTACAGCACGGGGTTAGATACAGAGTAAAGCTCCCTCTACACTGTCCCCATCAAACACACCCAGGACAGGTACAGCACAGGTTTAGATACAGAGTGAAGCTCCCTATACACTGTCCCCATCAAATAATCCAATGACAGATACAGCATGGTGCTAGATTAAAGGAAAAGCTGCCTCCACATTGTGCACATCAAACACACCCAGGACAGGTACAGCACGGGAGAGAAAGTGTGTGTGAGAGAGAGTGTGTGTGTGAGAGAGAGAGAGTGTGTGTGAGAGAGTGTGTGCGAGAGAGAGAGCGTGTGCGAGAGAGAGAGCGTGTGTGTGAGAGAGAGCGTGTACAAGAGAGAGCGAGCGCGTGAGAGAGTGCGTGTGTGTGTATGAGACAGTGTGTGTGCGAGAGAGAGTGTGAGTGCGAGAGAGAGTGTGTGTGTGAGAGAGAGTCTGTGTGTGAGAGAGAGTCTGTGTGTGAGAGAGAGTGTGTGTGTGAGAGAGAGTGTGTGTGTGAGAGGGAGTGTGTGTGTGAGAGGGAGTGTGTGTGTGAGAGGGAGTGTGTGTGTGAGAGGGAGTGTGTGTGTGAGAGGGAGTGTGTGTGTGAGAGGGAGTGTGTGTGTGAGAGGGAGTGTGTGTGTGAGAGGGAGTGTGTGTGTGAGAGGGAGTGTGTGTGTGAGAGGGAGTGTGTGTGTGAGAGGGAGTGTGTGTGTGAGAGGGAGTGTGTGTGTGAGAGAGAGTGTGTGTGTGAGAGGGAGTGTGTGTGTGAGAGGGAGAGTGTGTGTGAGAGGGAGTGTGTGTGTGAGAGGGAGTGTGTGTGTGAGAGGGAGTGTGTGTGTGTGAGAGGGAGTGTGTGTGTGAGAGGGAGTGTGTGTGTGAGAGGGAGTGTGTGTGTGAGAGGGAGTGTGTGTGTGAGAGGGAGTGTGTGTGTGAGAGGGAGTGTGTGTGTGAGAGAGAGTGTGTGTGTTTGAGAGAGAGTGTATGTGTGAGAGAGAGAGAGTATGTGTGAGAGAGAAAGTGTGTGTGACAGAGCGAAAGAGCATGTGTGTGAGAGAGAGAGTGCGTAAGAGATAGTGTATGTGTGTGTGAGAGACAGAGAGAGCATGTGTGTGTGTGTGTGCCTGAGAGTGTGTAAGGAGAGCGTGTGTGTGACCTGATCTTCCTCTACAGTCTATCAGAAACTGAAACACGGGATTAGATGCAAAGTAAAGCTCCCTCGACACTGATCCCATCAAACACTCCCAGGAAAGGTACAGGTACAGCACAGAGTTCGATACAGAGTAAAGCTCTCTCTACACTGTTCCCATCAAACGCTCCCAGGACAGATACAGCACGGGGTTAGATACAGAGTAAAGCTCCCTCTACACTGTTCCCATCAAACACTCCCAGGACAGATACAGGAAGTGGTTAGATACAGAGTAAATCTCCCACTTCACTGTTCCATCAAACACTCCCAGGACAGAAACAGCACGGGGTTAGATACAGAGAAAAGGTCCCTCTACACTGTCCCCAACAAATACTCCCAGGACAGGTACAGCACAGGGTTAGATACAGAGTAAAGCTCCCTCTACACTGTCCCCATCAAACACTCCCAGGACAGGTACAGCACGGGGTTAGATACAGAGTAAAGCTCCCTCTACACTGTCCCATCAAACACTCCCAGGACAGATACAGCACGGGGTTAGATACAGAGTAAAGCTCCCTCTACACTGTCCCATCAAACACTCCCAGGACAGGTACAGCACGGGGTCAGATACAGAGAAAAGCTCCCTCTACACTGTCCCCATCAAACACTCCCAGGACAGGGACAGCACGGGGTTAGATACAGAGAAAAGCTTCCTCTACACTGTCCCCATCAAACACTCCCAGGACAGGGACAGCACGGGGTCAGATACAGAGAAAAGCTTCCTCTACACTGTCCCCATCAAACACTCCCAGGACAGGTACAGCACGGGGTGAGATACAGAGAAAAGCTCACTCTACACTGTCCCCATCAAACACTCCCAGGACAGGTACAGCACGGGGTTAGATACAGAGTAAAGCTCCCTCTACACTGTCCCCATCAAACACTCCCAGGACAGGTACAGCACGGGGTTAGATACAGAGTAAAGCTCCCTCTACACTGTCCCATCAAACACTCCCAGGACAGATACAGCACGGGGTTAGATACAGAGTAAAGCTCCCTCGACACTGTCCCATCAAACACTCCCAGGACAGGTACAGCACGGGGTCAGATACAGAGAAAAGCTCCCACTTCACTGTCCTCATCAAACACTCCCAGGACAGGTACAGCACGGGGTTAGATACAGAGTAAAGCTCCCTCTACACTGTCCCCATCAAACACTCCCAGGACAGGGACAGCACGGGGTTAGATACAGAGAAAAGCTTCCTCTACACTGTCCCCATCAAACACTCCCAGGACAGGTACAGCACGGGGTTAGATACAGAGTAAAGCTCCCTCTACACTGTCCCCATCAAACACTCCCAGGACAGGGACAGCACGGGGTTTGATACAGAGAAAAGCTTCCTCTACACTGTCCCCATCAAACACTCCCAGGACAGGTACAGCACGGGGTGAGATACAGAGAAAAGCTCACTCTACACTGTCCCCATCAAACACTCCCAGGACAGGTACAGCACGGGGTTAGATACAGAGAAAAGCTCCCACTTCACTGTCCTCATCAGACACTCCAAGAACAGATACAGCAGGGGGTTAGATATGGAGTAAAGCTCCCTCTACAATATCCCCATCAGACAAACCAAGGACAGGTACAGCATGGGTTTAGATACAGAGTGAAGCTCCCTCGACACTGTCCCCATCAAACACTCCCAGGACAGGTACAGCATGGGTTTAGATACAGAGTGAAGCTCCCTCGACACTGTCCCCATCAAACACACCCAGGATAGGTACAGCATGGGTTTAGATACAGAGAGAAGCTCCCTATACACTGTCCCCATCAAATAATCCAATGACAGATACAGCATGGTGCTAGATTTAAGGAAAAGCTGCCTCCACATTGTGCACATCAAACACACCCAGGACAGGTACAGCACGGGGTTAGATACAGCTCAAATCTTCCTCTACATTTTGCCCCATCATTGTGTGTGTGTGTGAGAATGTGTGTGTGAGAGAATGTGTGTGTGTGTGTGAGAGAGAGAGAGTGTGTGTGTGTGTGAGAGAGTGTGTGCGAGAGAAAGAGTGTGTGAGAAAGTGTGTGTGTGAGAGAGTGTGTGCGAGAGAGAGTTTGTCTGAGAGAGAGTGTGTGTGAGAGAGAGTGTGTGTGAGAGAGTGTGTGCGAGAGAGTGTGTGCGAGAGAGAGAGTGTGCGTGTGTGTGAGAGAGTGTGTGTGTGTGAGAGTGTGTGCGTGAGAGAGAGTATATGTTTGAGAGAGATTGTATGTGTGAGAGAGAGAGTGTATGTGTGAGAGAGTGAGTGTATGTGTGTGAGAGAGAGTGTATGTGTGTGAGAGAGTGAGTGTATGTGTGCATGTGTGTGAGAGTGTGCCAGTGAGAGAGTGCATGGGTGAGAGTGTGTGAGCGTGAAAGTGTGTGTGAGAGAATGTGTGTGAGAAAGTGTGTGAGAGAGAAAGTGTGTGAGACAGAGAAAGAGTGTGTGTGTGTGAGAGAGAGAGTGCGTAAGAGATAGTGTATGTGTGTGTGAGAGACAGAGAGAGCATGTGTGTGTGTGTGTCTGAGAGTGTGTATGGAGAGCATGTGTGTGACCTGATCTTCCTCTACAGTCTATCAGTAACTGAAACACGGGATTAGATGCAAAGTAAAGCTCCCTCGACACTGTTCCCATCAAACACTCCCAGGACAGATACAGCACGGGCTCAGATACAGAGTAAAGCTTCCTCTACACTGTCCCCATCAAACACTCCCAGGACAGGTACAGCACGGGCTTAGATACAGAGTAAAGCTTCCACTACACTGTCCCCATCAAACACTCCCAGGACAGGTCCAGCACGGGGTTAGATACAGAGTAAATCTCCCTCTGCACTGTTCCCATCAAACACTCCGAGGACAGGTACAGCACGGGGTTAGATACAGAGTAAAGCTTCCTCTACACTGTCCCCATCAAACACACACAGGACAGGTACAGCACGGGGTTAGATACAGAGTAAAGCTTCCTCTACACTGTCCCCATCAAACACACACAGGACAGGTACAGCACAGGGTTAGATACAGAGTAAAGCTTCCTCTACACTGTCCCCATCAAACACACACAGGACAGGTACAGCACGGGGTTAGATACAGATAAAGCTCCCTCTGCACTGTCACTATCAAATAACTATCAAATCTCCACATCATGACTATCAAATATTCCAATGACAGATACAGCATGGGGATAGATACAGGGAAAAGCTGCCGACACATCAAACACACCCAGGACAGGTACAGCATCGGGTGAGATACAGCGTATATCTCCCTCTGCATTGTGTGTGTGTGAGAGAATGTGTGTGTGTGAGAGAGAGTGTGTGTGTGAGAGAGAATATGACTTTGTGTGTGTGTGTGAGAGGGAGAGTGTGAGAAAGAGAGACAATGTGTGATGGAGACAGAGTGCGTCTGAGAGAGTGTGTGTGTGTGTGTGAGAGAGAGTGTGTGTGTCTCTGAGAGTGTGAGAGAGTGTGTGTGTGAGAGAGAGCGTGTGTGTGTGAGAGAGTGTGTGTCTGTGTGTGTGAGAGAGTGTGTCTGAGAGTGTGAGAGAGAGTGTGTGTGAGAGAGAGAGAGAGCGTGTGTGTGAGAGAGAGTGTGTGTGTGTGTGAGAGAGTGTGTGTGTCTGAGTGTGTGAGAGAGTGTGTGTGCGAGAGAGAGAGAGCGTGTGTGTGAGAGAGAGTGTGTGTGTGTGTGTGAGAGAGTGTGTGTGTCTGAGTGTGTGAGAGAGTGTGTGTGCGAGAGAGAGAGCGTGTGTGTGCGTGAGATTATGTGTGTGTCTCAGAGTGTGTAAGAGAGAGTGTGTGTGTGAGCTGATCTTTCTCCACACCCTATCGGTAACTGCAACACGATATTCTGCACCCTTTCCTCTCCTTCTCCCTGTGTACTCTATGTACGGAATGTTTTGTCTGTATAGCGCACAAGAAACAATACTTTTCACTGCATCCCAATACAAATCAATCAAATCAAATCAAATTAACACGGTGAAGTTTGGACCCTGTGGGGTGACAGTTGTCTGAATACAGATTCTATCTTATTATAACATTCAGGTACCACGTGTACTGAGCTCACCAGCGTTCTGTCTGTATTGTGTGAATCCAGTCTTGAAATATCCACTCATGTTGCTAATTCTGCCAAGACAGAAACATAAAGAGTGTTTGAATTCTCCGTGATTCGACCCCTTAACGATAAACAACATGGTGGATGAGAGGGATAGAGAGGGAGAGGGAGAGAGAGAGAGGAAGAGAGAGAGATGGAGCGATGCAGAGTAACAGAGAGATAGGGAGAGGGAGCAATGCAGAGAGTAACAGTTAGACAGTGAGGAATAGAGATTAATTCAGATGGATGGTGAGTGACAGGGGAGTCCGAGACGCTACATAAGCAAGGTAAAGATTTGAAAATGGAGGAGTGTTTCTTACCCACTTTTAAAAGACAATCCACACTCACACCAGTCACATTTCACACTCTCTGCTCAGTCCTGTGTTTTGGGGGTGTTGAGTGTGGGATCAGTGTTTGCTTTTCTCAAACCGCACTGATATTCCCAACAAGGGCAAGACGTTTCAGTGTTTAAACATGTAAACTTTTAAAAACAAAAGCAGACAGGATTTGGTTAAATCTCACGGGATCCAGGGTGAGGTAGCCAAATGGATATAAAATAGGCTTGATGACAGAAGACAGAGGGTGGTTGTAGAGGGTTGTTTTTTTGGTCAAACTGGAGGTCTGTGACCAGCGGGGTGCCTCAGGGATCGGTGCTGGGTCCACTGTTATTTGTCATTTATATTAATGATTTGGATGGGAATTTAGGAGGCATGGTTTGTAAGTTTGCAGTTGACACCAAGATTTGTGGCATAGTGGACAGTGAAGAAGGTTATCTCGGGTTGCAATGGGATCTTGATCAATTGGGCCAGTGGGCTGTTGAATGGCAGATGGAGTTTAATTTAGATAAATGCGAGGTGATACATTTTGGTGGATCGAACCAACACAGGACTTACTCAGTTAATGGTAGGGTGTTGGTGAGAGTTACAGAACAAAGGGATCTCGGGGTACAGATTGATAGCTCCTTGAAAGTGGGGTCACAGGTGGATATAGTGGTGAAGAAGGCATTCCACATGCTTGGTTTCATTGGTCAGAACATGGAATACAGGAGTTGGGACGAGTTGTTGAAGTTGTACAAGACATTGGTAAGACCACACTTGGAATGCTGTGTATTGTTCTGGTCACCCTTATAGAAAGGAGATGATTAAGCTGGAAAGTGTGCAGAAAAGAATTACTGGGATGCCAAGGGGTCCTGATGGTTTGAGTTATAATGAGAGGCTGGATACTCTGGGACCTTTTTTCCCTTGAGTTGGCTTAGTGGTGTTCTTATAGAGGTCTCTCAAATAATGAGGGCATGGATATAGCAGCTTTATAGAACCTTAGTTAGGCCGCACTTGGAATATAGTGTTCAATTCTGATCGACACACTATCAGAAAGATGTGGAGAATTTGGAGAGGGTTCAGAAAAGATTTACCAGGATGTTGCCTGGTATGGAGGGCATTAGCTCTGAGGAGAGATTGGAGAAACTTGCTTTGTTCTCACTGGAACGACGGAGGTTGAGGGGCGACCTGATAGAATTCTACAAGATTATGAGGGGCATGGACAGAGTGGATAGTCAGAAGCTTTTTACCAGGGTGGAAGATTCAAAATCTAGGGGGCATAGGTTTAAGGTGTGAGGGGCAAGGTTTAAAGGAGATGTACAAGGCAAGTTTTTTTACACAGAGGGTGGTGGGTGCCTGGAACTCGCTGCCGGGGGAGGTAGTGGAAGCGGATACGATAGTGAGTTTTACGGAACGTCTGGACAAATACATGAATAGGATGGGAATAGAGGGATATGGTCCCCGGAAGGGTAGGGGGTTTTAGTTCAGTCGGGCAGCATGGTTTGTGCAGGCTTGGAGGGCCGAAGGGACTGTTCCTGTGCTGTAATTCTCTTTGTTCTTTGAGAAGCTAGTCAACATCTTTTCCAAAAGGGAGGGGAGTCTAAAACTAGAAGACACAGGTTTAAGGTGAGAGGGGAGAGGGTCCAGAGGGCAATTCTTTTCACACATAGGGTGGTGAGGGATTGGAACAAGCTGCCAGAGGTCGTAGTAGAAGCGGACACAATTTTATATTTTAAAAAGCATTTAGACAGTTATTCTGGTAAGATTGGTATGGAGGGATTTGGGCCAAACGCAAGGCATTTGATACGAGCTTTATGGTAAAAACTGGGTGGCAGGGAAAAGTTGGGCCAAAGGGCCCATTTGTATCTGAGCTCTGTTTTCTGCCCGGAAACCATTTCTCAATCCATCCCAGTATTTTCCAAATTTGTGGATTGGACACAGTAAATTGCCGTTTCCTGTCCAAAGCTGTGTTGGTTCGGTGGATTAAGGTAAATGTGTGGGGTTACGGGGATAGGGCTGGGTCAAGGGCCTTGGTAAGATACTGTGTCAGAGAGTCAGTACAGACTCGATGGGCTGAATGGTCTCCTTCTGCACTGCAGGGATTCTGTGACTCTACTATTAAGATCCCTTTGTCATTTGAAGCTTCCAGCTAAAATGCTGACAATGCTGCCTATTTCTGTGCACTTTGGCAAATGTTCTGTCTCATCACCGGGCGACACGGTGGCACAGTGGTTAGCACTGCTGACTCACAGCGCCAGGGATCTGGGTTCGATTCCCCGCCTCGAGTGACTGTCTGTGTGGAGTTTGCACGTTTGCTAAATTGCCCCTTAGTGTCAGGGGGATTTGGGCGTGGGTGGGATTATTGTTGGGGCAGGCTTGTTGGGCTGAATGGCCTCATTCTGCAGTGTAGGAATGGTTGATAAATAGTGAAACTGAGACACAAACTGGGGCTTGGCAGCAGCAGACAGAATGGGAATCATTGCATCCTGCAGGGATTTTTATTACAGAATCAATTTCAGAAAATTTACAACTCAAAAGTCACAACAGCAAAGTGTGGGATTGCAAACTTGGAATGATTAGCCCAGGACTAAAGTTTAAAAGCTACAGATTGACATTCAGAAACAAGAGATGGCCTCACATCTTCAATTCTGTGATTGTCCCCCATCTCCTGCTCTGAATATTACAAAATCTCTGCCCCCTTCATGCGTCTGGAGACTTTGAAAGTTACGCAGACATTGGTAAAACTTTCCTTTATCTCAAGGCATCTCCTGTGAAATACTCAACTTCTGCAAAGAGACACAATCTAATTGACACTTTCTGAATCTCCTTTCAAACAACCTCCCAACCCCACTGTGCAGGATGCAGGA